>NW_025767641.1:123523-403830 GCF_003918875.1 Haliotis rubra
AAAAAAAAAAAAGAAGGTATCATCATCATCATCAACAATCATCCATCCAAGCTCGCCAGCGAAAACCCTAAGGTGAAAATCGAGAAAAAAGAATGATGAAAATATCCAATGCAGATCAAATATGCTTATTAAAATTAAATGATCTTGGAGATGTAAACTTTTATACGGGAAACAGATCAAAACAACGACGAAAGTGATTGGCAATGTCGTTACCGCGTTCTAGTGGTAAGCAGCGGAGGCAGGGTCACACGGGATGCACGTCGAGTAAATCGCACTATATTCGGGATATATTCATTTGCCATGGACGCCCAGAGACTGAAATTATATGCTTTATGATTTCGCTGAAGTTAAAGGTTGACTTTCTATTGATATTTGAGTTTCCTCGGAACTCGCCAAGCCTAATATGCAAATTTTTCCGATAATTGATCTCAATTCAGTGATTTTCTTATTTCTTAAACATTTATCCGCAAAATTCCTTGAGGATTGGTAAAGATATCATCTATTTTCATCGATATAACTTGCTTGTTTCCCTGATTAATCATTTGATCTGTTTGTTCAGACAATAGCATTTGAGCATTTTAACCAAAGTTAAACCAAGCTTCGTGCCTTCTGTTTGTCCTTCTTCAAGCAAAATTTGCTGGAATCAGTGCACAATACCAAGTCAACGGTGAGATGTAGACAATATCAGGTGAAGACTCTAGTGGGAATACAGAGTGCGACCACTGGTGCTCGGCGGGGAATACGCACCTAATCGGCGCTGGGAAAGTGGGAATACAGAGGTGACCGACTGGTGCTGGTGGTGGGAATACAGAGGTGACCGACTGGTGCTGGTGGGAATATTACAGAGGTGACCGACTGGTGCTGGTGGGAATATTAAGAGGTGACCGACTGGTGCTGGTGGGAATACAGAGGTGACCGACTGGTACTGCTGGGAATACAGAGGTGACCGACTGGTGCTAGTGGGAATACAGAGGTGACCGGACTGGTGCTGTTGGAAATACAGAGGTGACCGACTGGTGCTGGTGGGAATACAAAGGCGACCGACTGGTGCTGGTGGGAATACAGAGGTGACCGACTGGTGCTGGTTGGAATACAGAGGTGACCGACTGGTGCTAGTGGAATACAGAGGCGACCGACTGGTGCTGGTGGGAATACAGAGGTGACCGACTGGTGCTGGATGGGAATACAAAGGTGACCGACTGGTGCTGGTGGGAATACAGAGGTGACCGACTGGTGCTAGTGGGATACAAAGCTGCACCGACCGGTGCTAGGGGAATACAAAGGTGACCGACTGGTGCTGGTGGGAATACAGAGGCGGGTCTTACTTCTGCTGCCAGTAATATAGAGGTGACCGACTGGTGCCGGTGGGAATACAGAGGTGACCGACTGGTGCTGGTGGGAATACAAAGGCGACCGACTGGTGCTAGTGGGAATGCAGATGTGACCGACTGGTGCTGGTGGGAATACAGAGAGGTGACCGACTGGTGCTGGTGGGAGGAATACAGAGGTGACCGACTGGTGCTGGTGGGAATACAGAGGTGACCGACTGGTGCTAGGTGGGAATACAAAGGTGACCGACTGGTGCTGGTTGGAATACAGAGGTGACCGACTGGTGCTGGTTGGAATACAAAGGTGACCGACTGGTGCTAGTGGGAATACAGAGGCTTACCGACTGGTGCTGGTGGGAATACAGAGGTGACCGACTGGTGCTGGTGGGAATACAGAGGTGACCGACTGGTGCTGGTGGAATACAGAGGTGACCGACTGGTGCTAGTGGGAATATAAAGGTGACCGACTGGTGCTGGTGGGAATACAGAGGTGACCGACTGGTGCTGGTGGGAATACAAAGGTGACCGACTGGTGCTGGTGGGAATACAGAGGTGACCGACTGGTGCTGGTTGGAATACAGAGGTGACCGACTGGTGCTAGTGGGAATACAGAGGCGACCGACTGGTGCTGGTGGGAATACAGAGGTAACCGACTGGTGCTGGTGGAATACAGAGGTGACCGACTGGTGCTGGTGGGAGGAATACAGAGGTGACCGACTGGTGCTAGTGGGAATACAGAGGGTGACCGACTGGTGCTAGGGGGAATACAAAGGTGACCGACTGGCGCTGGTGGGAATACAGAGGTGACCGACTGGTGCTGGTGGGAATACAGAGGTGACCGACTGGTGCCGGTGGGAATACAGAGGTGACCGACTGGTGCTGGTGGGAATACAAAGGCGACCGACTGGTGCTAGTGGGAATGCAGATGTGACCGACTGGTGCTGGTGGGGAATACAGAGGTGACCGACTGGTGCTGGTGGGAATACAAAAGCAGACCGACTGGTGCTGGTGGGAATACAGAGGTGACCGACTGGTGCTGGTGGGAATACAGAGGTGACCGACTGGTGCTGGTTGGAATACAAAGGTGACCGACTGGTGCTGAATTCAGGAATACAAAGGTGACCGACTGGTGCTAGTGGAATACAAAGGTGACCGACTGGTGCTTGTGGGAATACAGAGGTGACCGACTGGTGCTGGTGGTAGAATACAAAGGTGACCGACTGGTGCTGGTGGGGATACAAAGGTAACCGACTGGTGCTGGTGGGAACACAGAGGTGACCGACTGGCGCTGGTGGGAAATACAGTGAGGTGACCGACTGGCTGAAGATTGAATACAGAGGATTGACCGACTGGTGCTACACTGATCGATGGGGATACAAAAGGTGACCGACTGGTGCTGGTTGGAATACAGAGGTGACCGACTGGTGCTGGTGGGAATACAAAGGGGTGACCGACTGGTGCTGTGTGGGAATACAAAGGTGACCGACTGGTGCTGGTGGGAATACAGAGGTGACCGACTGGTGCTGGTGGGAATACAAAGGTGACCGACTGGTGCTGGTGGGGATACAAAGGTGACCGACTGGTGCTGGTGGGAATACAGAGGTGACCGACTGGTGCTGGTGGGAATACAGAGGTGACCGACTGGTGCTGGTGGGAATACAGAGGTGACCGACTGGTGCTGGTGGGAATACAAAGGTGACCGACTGGTGCTGGTGGGAATACAAAGGTGACCGACTGGTGCTGGTGGGAATACAGAGGTGACCGACTGGTGCTGGTGGGAATACAGAGGTGACCGACTGGTGCTGGTGGGAATACAGAGGTGACCGACTGGTGCTGGTGGGAATACAGAGGTGACCGACTGGTGCTGGTTGGAATACAAAGGTGACCAACTGGTGCTGGTGGGAATACAGAGGTGACCGACTGGTGCTGGTGGGAATACAGAGGTGACCGACTGGTGCTGGTGGGAATACAGAGGTGACCGACTGGTGCTAGTGGGAATACAAAGGTGACCGACTGGTGCTGGTGGGAATACAGAGGTGACCGACTGGTGCTGAGTGGGAATACAGAGGTGACCGACTGGTGCTGGTGGGAATACAGAGGCGACCGACTGGTGCTGGTGGGAATACAGAGGTGACCGACTGGTGCTGGTGGGAATACAAAGGTGACCGACTGGTGCTGGTGGGAATACAGAGGTGACCGACTGGTGCTGGTGGGAATACAAAGGTGACCGACTGGTGCTGGTGGGAATACAAGAGGTGACCGACTGGTGCTGGTGGAATACAAAGGTGACCGACTGGTGCTGGTGGGAATACAGGAAGTGACCGGACTGGTGCTAGTGGGAATACAGAATTGACCGACTGGTGCTGGTGGGGCTACTGGGGTGACCGACTGGTGCTGGTGGTGGGGAATGCAGAGGTGACCGGCTGGTGCTGAGGTGGGAATCACAAAGGTGACCGACTGGTGCTGGTGGGAATACAGAGGTGACCGACTGGTGCTTTGAGGGTAAGGAATACGGGGGTGACCGACTGGTGCTGGTGGGAATACAGAGGTGACCGACTGGTGCTGGTGGGAATACAGGGGTGACCGACTGGTGCTGGTAGGAATACAGAGGTGACCGACGATTTAAATGGCCACTGTATGCAACATATGCCATATTTGTGATTACACTTTCTCAGTATAGTACCGATTCTAGTATTTTTATGAGGTTGAATCACATCCTGAATTTGCCAACATACAATGTCCAGCCATTTTATCCACTCAGCCACCGCGGCTTCCCCTAAAATGGAAGTGGGACAACTGGTAGTTTAGATGATGGGTTTTACAGTGTATCCTGCTGTCAAGTGTAAGGAAGTGTATACGCAGAAAGCCAGAACATGCGCCGGTAATGCAATATGTCTGGCGAAATCGTGAAGCGCGGAATGGTAATATGTGTTGTGGAATCGCAGTAGAGAGTACCTTGGAAAAACTGGAACTGTCAGATACGTTTCATTTTAAACACTTCAACCGAAACGAAAACACATTGGTTATTGATCTTTCGCTGTGATATAAGAACGCTTGAGTTGTTTGTTTTGCTCTGATAGACACTTGCAGGTATTGGATGACCTGATGCATGCTGTCAAATATCCGACGTTCAGTCAAGCTGATGTGATTGTGGTGAGCTGGGTTACATGTCTGTATGGCAACGCTGCTGATCCCGACTGTATTCCCTCTGTCTGGCATCTATAGGGCTACCTGGTGATGTGTAACCCGCGGTACACCTGTACCTGTACCAGAGAGCAGAGCTACATACCTGACCACCTGACCATCTACCCCTCACTATCTACCATAACGAACACATTTACTTCGAACATGATAAGAGCCCAGTACGCGACAACGTGACCATCTATCCAACACACCTACCCTGACGAACACATATACCCGCAATACAAGTAGAGCTACATACCTGACCAGAAGTGACCATCTACCCTCACTATCTACAATAACGAACACATTTAACTGAACTTAATTAAAAAGTCCGTATTTGACCACGTGACCGTCTACCAAAAGACAAAGGCTCCATACCCTGACGAGCACTTACACTTGCACATAGGGTAGAACTCAGCCCTTGACCAAGTGACCATCTACCCATCAATAACCAACCTGACGGGCACCTATACCTGCACATAAGAAGAGCTCTCAGCCCTTAACCACGTTACCATCTACCCATCACAATCCACCTGACGAGCACCTATACCTGCACATAACAAGAGCTCAGCCCTTGACCACGTGACCATCTACTCTCCACAATCTACTCTGACGGGCACCTATACCTGCACATAACTAGAGTTCAGCCCATGACCACGTGACCACCTACCCATCACAATCTACCCTGACGAGCACCTATACCTGCACATAAGTAGAGCTCAGCCCTTGACCATGTTACCATCTACCCATCACAATCCACCCTGACGAGCACCTATACCTGCACATAAGTAGAGCTCAGCCCTTGACCACGCGACCATCTACCCATCACAATCTACCCTGACGGGCACCCATACCTGCACATAACTAGAGCTCAGCCCTTGACCACGTGACCATCTACCCATCACAATCCACCCTGACGAGCACCTATACCTGCACATAAGAAGAGCTCTGCCAGCCCTTGACCACGTTACCATCTATCTACCTTTACAATCCACCCTTGACGAGCACCTGCCTGCACATAACTTCAGAGATCAGCCCTGACCACCTGACCATCTACTCACCACAATCTACCCTGACGAGCACCTACACCTGCACATAACTAGAGTTCAGCCCATGACCACGTCACCACCTACCCTTCACAATCTACCCTGACGGGCACCTATACCTGCACATAACTAGAGCTCAGCCCTTGACCACGTAACCATCTACTCACCACAATCTACCCTGACGAGCACCTATACCTGCACAAAAAAAGAGTTCAGCCCATGACCACGTGACCACCTACCCATCACAATCTACCCTAATTGGCACCTATACCTGCACATAACTAGAGCTCAGCCCTTGACCACGTGACCATCCACCCATCACAATCTACCCTGACGAGCACCTATACATGCACATAAGTAGAGCTCACCCCTTGACCACGTTACCATCTACCAATCACAATCCACCCTGACGAGCACCTATACCTGCACAAGACTAGAGCTCAGCCCTTGACCACGTGACCATCTACTCACCACAATCTACCCTGACGAGCACCTATACCTGCACATAACTAGAGTTCAGCCTATGACCACGTGACCATCTACCCATCACAATCTACCCTGACGGGCACCTATACCTGCATATAACTAGAGCTCAGCCCTTGACCACGTGACCATCTACCCACCACAATCCACCCTGACGAGCACCTATACCTGCACATAAGAAGAGCTCAGCCCTTGACCACGTTACCATCTACCCATCACAATCCACCCTGACGAGCACCTATACCTGCACATAACAAGAGCTCAGCCCATGACCACGTGACCATCTACCCATCACAATCTACCCTGACGGGCACCTATACCTGCACATAACTAGAGTTCAGCCCATGACCACGTGACCACCTACCAATCACAATCTACCATGACGAGCACCTATACCTGCACATAAGTAGAGATCAGCCCTTGACCACGTGACCACCTACCCATCACAATCTACCATGACGAGCACCTATACCTGCACATATGTAGAGATCAGCCCTTGACCACGTTACCATCTACCCATTACAATCCACCCTGACGAGCACCTATACCTGCACATAACTAGAGCTCAGCCCTTGACCACGTGACCATCTACCCACCACAATCTACCCTGAAGAGCACCTATACCTGCACATAAGTAGAGCTCAGCCCTTGACCACGTTACCATCTACCCATCACAATCCACCCTGACGAGCACCTATACCTGCACATAACTAGAGCTCAGCCCTTGACCACGTGACCATCTACTCACCACAATCTACCCTGACGAGCACTTATACCTGCACATAACTAGAGTTCAGCCCTTTACCACGTGACCATCTACCAATCACAATCTACCCTGACGGGCACCTATACCTGCACATAACTAGAGTTCAGCCCATGACCACGTGACCATCTGACCATCACAATCTACCCTGACGGGAACATATACCTGCACATAACTAGAGCTCGGCCAGCCCTTTGACCACGTGACCATCTACCCATCACACCTCTGCCCAGACGAGCACCTATACCTGCACATAACTAAAGCTTCAGCTCCTTGACCACGTGACCATCTACTCTCCACAATCTACCCAGATGAGCACCTATGCCTCTGCACATAACTAGAGTTCAGCTCCATGACCACGTGACCATCTACCCATCACAATCTACCACCTCACGGGGGTACCTATACCTGCACATAAGTAGAGCTCAGCTCCTTGACCACGTGACCATCTACCCACCACAATCTACCCTGACGAGCACCTATACCTGCACTTAAGTAGAGCTCAGCCCTTGACCACGTTACCATCTACCCATCACAATCCACCCTGACGAGCGCCTATATACCTGCACATAACTAGAGCTCAGCCTCTTGACCACCTGACCATCTACTCACCACACCCTACCCTGACGAGCACCTATACCTGCACCCTTAAGTAGAGCTCACCCCTTGACCACGTTACCATCTACCCATAACAATCCACCCTGACGAGCACCTATACCTGCACATAACTGGAGCTCAGCCCTTGACCACGTGACCATCTACTCATCACAATCTACCCTGACGAGCACCTATACCTCCACATAACTAGAGCTCAGCCCTTGACCACGTGACCATCTACCCATCACAATCTACCCTGACGAGCACCTATACCTGCACATAAGAAGAGCTCAGCCCTTTACCACGTGACCATCTACCCATCACAATCTACCCTGACGGGCACCTATACCTGCACATAACTAGAGTTCAGCCCATGACCACGTGACCATCTGCCCATCACAATCTACCTTGATGGGCACCTATACCTGCACATAACTAGAGCTCAGCCCTTGACCACGTGACCATCTACCCATCACAATCTACCCAGACGAGCACCTATACCTGCACATAACTAGAGTTCAGCCCTTGACCACGTGACCATCTACCCATCACAATCTACCCTGACGGGCACCTATACCTGCACATAACTAGAGCTCAGCCCTTGACCACGTGACCATCTACCCACCACAATCTACCCTGAAGAGCACCTATACCTGCACATAAGTAGAGCTCAGCCCTTGACCACGTTACCATCTACCCATCACAATCCACCGTGACGAGCACCTATACCTGCACATAAGTAGAGCTCAGCCCTTGACCACGTGACCATCTACTCACCACAATCTACCCTGACGAGCACTTATACCTGCACATAACTAGAGTTCAGCCCATGACCACGTGACCATCTACCCATCACAATCTACCATGACGGGCACCTATACCTGCACATAACTAGAGTTCAGCCCATGACCACATGACCACCTACCCATCACAATCTACCCTGATTGGCACCTATACCTGCACATAACAAGAGCTCAGCCCTTGACCACGTTACCATCTACCCACCACAATCTACCCTGACGGGCACCTATACCTGCACATAACTAGAGTTCAGCCCATGACCACGTGACCATCTACCCATTACAATCCACCCTGACGAGCACCTATTCCTGCACATAACAAGAGCTCAGCCCTTGACCACGTGACCATCTAAACACCACAATCTACCCTGACGGGCACCTATACCTGCACATAACTAGAGTTCAGCCCTTGACCACGTGACCACCTACCCATCACAATCTACCCTGACGGGCACCTATAGCTGCACATAACTAGAGCTCAGCCCTTGACCACGTGACCATCTACCCACCACAATCTACCCAGACGAGCACCTATACCTGCACATAAGTAGAGCTCAGCCCTTGACCACGTTACCATCTACCCATCACAATCCACCCTGACGAGCACCTATACCTGCACATAAATAGAGCTCAGCCCTTGACCACGGTACCATCTACTCACCACAATCTACCCTGACGAGCACCTATACCTGCACATAACTAGAGTTCAGCCCATGACCACGTGACCATCAACCATCACACTCTACCCTGACGGGCACCTATACCTGCACATAACTAGAGTTCAGCCCATGACCACGTGACCATCTACCCACCACAACCACCCTCACGGGCACCTATGCCTGCACATAACTAGAGTTCAGCCAATGACCACGTGACCATCTATCCATTACAATGCACCCTGACGGGAACCTATACCTGCACATAACTAGAGCTCAGCCCTTGACCACGTTACCATCTACCCATCACACTCTACCCAGACAAGCACCTATACATGCACATAACTAGAGCTCAGCCCTTGACCACGTTGCCATCTACCCATCACACTCTACCTAGACGAGCACCTATACCTGCACATAACTAGAGCTCAGCCATTGACCACTTGACCACCTACCCATCACAATCTACCCTGACGGGCACCTATATCTGCACATAAGTAGAGCTCAGCCCTTGACCACGTTGCCATCTACCCATCACACCTACCCAGACGAGCACCTATACCTGCACATAACTAGAGCTCAGCCCTTGACCACGTGACCATCTACTCACCACAATCCACCCTGACGAGCACCTATACCTGCACATAACTAGAGCTCAGCCCATGACCACGTGACCATCTACCTACCACACCCATCTACCCTGACGGGCACATATACCTGCACATAACTAGAGCTCAGCCCTTGACCACGTGACCATCTACCCATCACAATCTACCCTGACGAGCACCTATACCTGTACATAACTAGAGCTCAGCCCTTGACCACGTGACCACCTACCCATCACAATCTACCCAGATCAGCACCTTTACCTGCACATAACTAGAGCTCAGCCCTTGACCACGTGACCATCTACCCATCACAATCTACCCAGACGAGCACCTATACCTGCACAAGACTAGAGCTCAGCCCTTGACCACGTGACCATGTACCCTTCACAATCTACCCAGACGAGCACCTTTACCTGCACATAACTAGAGCTCAGACCTTGACCACGTGACCATCTACCCATCACAATCTACCCTGACGGGCACCTATACCTGCACATAACTAGAGTTCAGCCCATGACCACGTGACCACCTACCCATCACAATCTACCCTAATTGGCACCTATACCTGCACATAACAAGAGCTCAGCCCTTGACCACGTTACCATCTACCCACCAAAATCTACACTGACGGGCACCTATACCTGCACATAATTAGAGTTCAGCCCATGACCACGTGCCCACCTATCCATCACAATCTGCCATGACGAGCACCTATACCTGCACATAAGTAGAGATCAGCCCTTGACCACGTGACCATCTACTCATTACAATCCACCCTGACGAGCACCTTTACCTGCACATAACTAGAGCTCAGCCCTTTACCACGTGACCATCTACCCATCACAATCTACCCTGACGGGCACTTATACCAGCACATAACTAGAGTTCAGCCCATGACCACGTGACCATCTGCCCATCACAATCTACCTTGATGGGCAGCTATACCTGCACATAACTAGAGCTCAGCCCTTGACCACGTGACCGTCTACCCACCACAATCTACCCTGACGAGCACCTATACCTGCACATAAGTAGAGCTCAGCCCTTGACCACGTTACCATCTACCAATCACAATCCACCCTGACGGGCACCTATACCTGCACATAACTAGAGCTCAGCCCTTGACCACGTGACCATCTACCCATCACAATCCACCCTGACGAGCACCTATACCTGCACATAAGAAGAGCTCAGTCCTTGACCACGTAACCATCTACCCACCAAAATCTACCCTCACGGGCACCTGTGCCTGCACATAACTAGAGTTCAGCCCATGACCACGTGCCCACCTACCCATCACACTCTACCATGACGGGCACCTATACCTGCACATAACTAGAGTTCAGCCCATGACCACGTGACCACCTACCCATCACACCTACCCTGACGAGCACCTATACTCTGCACATAACTAGAGCTCAGCCCTTGACCACGTGACCATCTACCCATCACAATCCTCCCTGACGAGCACCTATACCTGCACATAACTAGAGCTCAGCCCTTGACCACGTGACCATCTACTCACCACAATCTACCCTGACGAGCACCTATACCTGCACATAACTAGAGTTCAGCCCATGACCACGTGACCATCTACCCATCACAATCTACCCTGACGGGCACCTATACCTACACATAACTAGAGCTCAGCCCTTGACCACGTTACCATCTACCCATCACAATCCACCCTGACGAGCACCTATACCTGCACATAAGAAGAGCTCAGCCCTTGACCACGTTACCATCTACCCATCACAATCTACCCTGACGAGCACCTATACCTGCACATAACAAGAGCTCAGCCCTTGACCACGTAACCATCTACCCACCACAATCTACCCTCACGGGCACCTATGCCTGCACATAACTAGAGTTAAGCCCATGACCACGTTACCATCTATCCATTACAATTCACCCTGACGGGAACCTATACCTGCACATAACTAGAGCTCAGCCCTTGACCACGTGACCGTCTACCCATCACAATCTACCCAGACGAGCACCTATACATGCACATAACTAGAGCTCAGCCCTTGACCACGTTGCCATCTACCCATCACAATCTACCCAGACGAGCACCTATACCTGCACATAACTAGAGCTCAGCCCTTGACCACTTGACCACCTACCGATCACAATCTACCCTGACGGGCACCTATACCTGCACATAAGTAGAGCTCAGCCCTTGACCACGTTGCCATCTACCCATCACAATCTACCCAGACGAGCACCTATACCTGCACATAACTAGAGCTCAGCCCTTGACCACTTGACCATCTACCCACCACAATCCACCCTGACGAGCACCTATACCTGCACATAACTAGAGCTCAACCCATGACCACGTTACCATCTACCCACCACAATCTACCCTGACGGGCACATATACCTGCACATAACTAGAGCTCAGCCCTTGACCACGTGACCATCTACCCATCACAATCTACCCTGACGAGCACCTTTACCTCCACATAACTAGAGTTCAGCCCATGACCACGTGACCATCTACCCATCACAATCTACCCTGACGAGCACCAATACCTGCACATAACTAGAGCTCAGCCCTTGACCACGTGACCATCTACCCATCACAATCTACCCTGACGAGCACCTATACCTGCACATAACTAGAGCTCAACCCTTGACCACGTGACCACCTACCCATCACAATCTACCCAGACGAGCACCTATACCTGCACATAACTAGAGCTCAGCCCTTGACCACGTGACCATCTACCCATCACAATCTACCCAGATCAGCACCTATACCTGCACATAACTAGAGCTCAGCCCTTGACCACGTGACCATCTACCCATCACAATCTACCCAGACGAGCACCTATACATGCACATAACTAGAGCTCAGCCCTTGACCACGTTGCCATCTACCCATCACAATCTACCCAGACGAGCACCTATACCTGCACATAACTAGAGCTCAGCCCTTGACCACTTGACCACCTACCCATCACAATCTACCCTGACGGGCACCTATACCTGCACATAAGTAGAGCTCAGCCCTTGACCACGTTGCCATCTACCCATCACACTCTACCCAGACGAGCACCTATACCTGCACATAACTAGAGCTCAGCCCTTGACCACGTGACCATCTACCCACCACAATCCACCCTGACGAGCACCTATACCTGCACATAACTAGAGCTCAGCCCATGACCACGTTACCATCTACCCACCACAATCTACCCTGACGGGCACATATACCTGCACATAACTAGAGCTCAGCCCTCGACCACGTGACCATCTACCCATCACAATCTACCCTGACGAGCACATTTACCTGCACATAACTAGAGCTCAGCCCATGACCACGTGACCATCTACCCATCACAATCTACCCTGACGAGCACCTTTACCTGCACATAACTAGAGCTCAGCCCTTGACCACGTGACCATCTACCCATCACAATCTACCCTGACGAGCACCTATACCTGCACATAACTAGAGCTCAGCCCTTGACCACGTGACCACCTACCCATCACAATCTACCCTGACGAGCACCTATACTTGCACATAACTAGAGCTCAGACATTGACCACGTGACCATCTACCCATCACAATCTACCCAGATCAGCACCTATACCTGCACATAACTAGAGCTCAGCCCTTGACCACGTGACCATCTACCCATAACAATCTACCCAGACAAGCACCTATACCTGCACAAGACTAGAGCTCAGCCCTTGACCACGTGACCATCTACCCATCACATTCTACCCAGACGAGCACCTATACCTGCACAAGACTAGAGCTCAGCCCTTGACCACGTGACCATCTACCCTTCACAATCTACCCAGACGAGCACCTTTACCTGCACATAACTTGAGCTCAGACCTTGACCACGTGACCATCTACCCATCACACTCTACCCTGACGGGCACCTATACCTGCACATAACTAGAGTTCAGCCCTTGACCACGTTACCATCTACCCATCACAATGCACACTGACGGGCTCCTATACCTGCACATAACTAGAGCTCAGACCTTGACCACGTTACCATCTACCCACCACAATCTACCCTGACGGGCACCTATACCTGCACATAACTAGAGCTCAGCCCTTGACCACGTGACCATCTACCCATCACAATCTACCCTGACGAGCACCTTTACCTGCACATAACTAGAGTTCAGCCCATGACCACGTGACCATCTACCCATCACAATCTACCCAGACGAGCACCTATACCTGCACATAACTAGAGCTCAGCCCTTTACCACTTGACCACCTACCCATCACAATCTACCCTGACGGGCACCTATACCTGCACATAAGTAGAGCTCAGCCCTTGACCACCTTGCCATCTACCCATCACAATCAACCCTGACGAGCACCTATACCTGCACATAACTAGAGCTCAGCCCATGACCACGTTACCATCTACCCACCACAATCTACCCTGACGGGCACCTATACCTGCACATAACTAGAGCTCAGCCCTTGACCACGTGACCATCTACCCATCACAATCTACCCTGACTAGCACCTTTACCTGCACATAACTAGAGTTCAGCCCATGACCACGTGACCATCTACCCATCACAATCTACCCAGACGAGCACCTATACCTGCACAAGACTAGAGCTCAGCCCTTGACCACGTGACCATCTACCCTTCACAATCTACCCAGACGAGCACCTTTACCTGCACATAACTAGAGCTCAGACCTTGACCACGTGACCATCTACCCATCACAATCTACCCTGACGGGCACCTATACCTGCACATAACTAGAGTTCAGCCCTTGACCACGTTACCATCTACCCATCACAATGCACACTGACGGGCACCTATACCTGCACATAACTAGAGCTCAGACCTTGACCACGTTACCATCTACCCACCACAATCTACCCTGACGGGCACCTATACCTGCACATATGTAGAGCTCAGCCCTTGACCACGTTGCCATCTACCCATCACAATCTACCCAGACGAGCACCTATACCTGCACATAACTAGAGCTCAGCCCTTGACCACGTGACCATCTACCCACCACAATCCACCCTGACGAGCACCTATACCTGCACATAACTAGATCTCAGTCCATGACCACGTGACCATCTACCCATCACAATCTACCCTGACGGGCACCTATACCTGCACATAACTAGAGTTCAGCCCATGACCACGTGACCATCTACCCATCACAATCTACCCTGACGAGCAGCTATACCTGCACATAACAAGAGCTCAGCCCTTGACCACGTGACCATCTACCCATCACAATCTACCCTGACGGGCACCTATACCTGCACATAACTAGAGTTCAGCCCATGACCACTTGACCATCTACCCACCACAATCTGCCCTGACGGGCACCTATACCTGCACATAACTAGAGCTCAGCCCTTGACCACGTGACCATCTACCCACCACAATCCACCCTGACGAGCACCTATACCTGCACATAACTAGACCTCAGCCCATGACCACGTGACCATCTACCCACCACAATCTACCCTGACGGGCACATATACCTGCACATAACTAGAGCTCAGCCCATGACCACGTTGCCATCTACCCTTCACAATCTACCCAGACGAGCACCTATACCTTCACATAACTAGAGCTCAGCCCTTGACCACGTGACCATCTACCCACCACAATCCACCCTGACAGGCACCAATACCTGCACATAACTAGAGCTCAGCCCTTGACCACGTGACCATCTACCCATCACAATCTACCCTGACGAGCACCTATACCTGCACATAACTAGAGCTCAGCCCTTGACCACGTGACCACCTACCCATCACAATCTACCCAGACGAGCACCTATACCTGCACATAACTAGAGCTCAGTCCTTGACCACGTGACCATCTACCCATAACAATCTACCCAGACGAGCACCTATACCTGCACAAGACTAGAGCTCAGCCCTTGACCACGTGACCATCTACCCATCACAATCTACCCAGACGAGCACCTATACCTGCACAAGACTAGAGCTCAGCCCTTGACCACGTGACCATTTACCCTTCACAATCTACCCTGACGAGCACCTTTACCTGCACATAACTAGAGCTCAGACCTTGACCACGTGACCATCTACCCATCACAATCTACCCTGACGGGCACCTATACCTGCACATAACTAGAGCTCAGCCCTTGACCACGTTACCATCTACCCATCACAATGCACACTGACGGGCACCTATACCTGCACATAACTAGAGCTCAGCCCTTGACCACGTTACCATCTACCCACCACAATCTACCCTGACGGGCACCTATACCTGCACATATGTAGAGCTCAGCCCTTGACCACGTTGCCATCTACCCATCACAATCTACCCTGACGAGCACCTATACCTGCACATAACTAGAGCTCAGCCCTTTACCACTTGACCACCTACCCACCACAATCTACCCTGACGGGCACCTATACCTGCACATAACTAGAACTCAGCCCTTGACCACGTTGCCATCTACCCATCACAATCCACCCTGACGGGCACCTATACCTGCACATTAGTAGAGTTCAGCCCTTGACAACGTGACCACCTACCCATCACAATCTACCCTGACGAGCACCTATACCTGCACATTAGTAGAGCTCAGCCCTTGACCACGTGACCACCTACCCATCACAATCCACCCTACGGGCACCTATACCTGCACATAAGTAGACTGTGATGGTAGTCACTAATGACGACCAACATTTCGAGCCGTGTTACGATGAATTATATGAATGAAGTCCGTCATGTATAGTTGCGTTCTTTTCCTTATTCCAAGTATTCTCCGTGGTGATATTCAAGAATGTGAACAAGCATGTAGGTATGCTATATGTAGGTTAATGTTTTCTCGACACTTCGAGTCCCCAATCATGTTTTGTCATCCGGCATTATAAGCCACTAGCCTTGATGCAATAGCAGTAACGGCAGCCGGAGTACTAACGCTGCCAGTTTCGAAAACACGCCGCTTTCGACCTACTCGTCCAGAGATTGACTCTTGACAGTGTATGTGTTAGTGGACGAGATATTTTTCATTTCTCCTGTTTCTAGTAGCATAGACATAATATGTTGATAATTGTGCTCTCAGTTAAACATCAAATGATATTCGTCTTCATATATGCAGTTCTATCTATCTTTCCATTAGTAATCCTGAGATGCGAGGCAAGTGTAAGCCTGCCCCCTACAAGGTGTTTCTGTGAGGTAATATATCAACACTATCATCTGTAGAACACAATATCTCAACACCCTCATCTGTAGAACACAATATCTCAACATCCTCATCTGTACAAGACAATGTCTCACAGCCCTCATCCTTTATAACACAATATCTCAACACCCTCATCTGTAGAACACAATATCTCAACACCCTCATCTGTAGAACACAATATCTCAACATCCTCATCTGTAGAACACAATATCTCAACACCCTCATCTGTAGAACACAATATCTCAACATCCTCATCTGTAGAACACAATATCTCAACACCCTCATCTGTAGAACACAATATCTCAACACCTCATCTGTAGAACACAATATCTCAACACCCTCATCTGTAGAACACAATATCTCAACACCCTAATCTGTAGAACACAATATCTCAACATCCTCATCTGTAGAACACAATATCTCAACATCCTCATCTGTACAAGACAATGTCTCACAGCCCTCATCCTTTATAACACAATATCTCAACACCCTCATCTGTAGAACACAATATCTCAACACCCTCATCTGTAGAACACAATATCTCAACACCCTCTCATCTGTAGAACACAATATCTCAACATCCTCATCTGTACAAGACAATGTCTCACAGCCCTCATCCTTTATAACACAATATCTCAACACCCTCATCTGTAGAACACAATATCTCAACACCCTCATCTGTAGAACACAATATCTCAACACCCTCATCTGTAGAACACAATATCTCAACATCCTCATCTGTACAAGACAATGTCTCACAGCCCTCATCCTTTATAACACAATATCTCAACACCCTCATCTGTAGAACACAATATCTCAACACCCTCATCTGTAGAACACAATATCTCAACACCCTCATCTGTAGAACACAATATCTCAACACCCTCATCTGTAGAACACAATATCTCAACACCCTAATCTGTAGAACACAATATCTCAACATCCTCATCTGTAGAACACAATATCTCAACATCCTCATCTGTACAAGACAATGTCTCACAGCCCTCATCCTTTATAACACAATATCTCAACACCCTCATCTGTAGAACACAATATCTCAACACCCTCATCTGTAGAACACAATATCTCAACACCCTCATCTGTAGAACACAATATCTCAACATCCTCATCTGTACAAGACAATGTCTCACAGCCCTCATCCTTTATAACACAATATCTCAACATCCTCATCTGTAGAACACAATATCTCAACACCCTCATCTGTAGAACACAATATCTCAACACCCTCATCTGTAGAACACAATATCTCAACACCCTCATCTGTAGAACACAATATCTCAACACCCTCATCTGTAGAACACAATATCTCAACACCCTCATCTGTAGAACACAATGTCTCACAGCCCTCATCTGTAGAACACAATATCTCAACATCCTCATCTGTAGAACACAATGTCTCACAGCCCTCATCTGTAGAACACAATATCTCAACACCCTCATCTGTAAAACGCAACATCTCAACATCCTCATCTGTAGAACACAATGTCTCAACACCCTCATCCTTTATAACACAATGTTTCATTCAACACAATATCTCAACAACGAGTCTTTTGAAGAAGACAATGTCTCAATATCGTCACTCGGAACACCAGTGTTTCAAGCCATGTGGCAAAACATCCACCGGGAATCAAAATGCCTCAGCATCCTCAAACGGGGAACGCAATGTGACAACATCCGCAACCATGGGACACTGTTACAACCCCGTGATCTGAAGATCACAACCTGCCCCAAGTCTCACCCTGAGAACACCACCTCCAACAGGCCATCCTGAGGACAATGTTTTAACGGTGTTACCTCACGAAAAACTCACTTAGACTAAATCAATGTCTCAACGTCCTGCTTGAACGCCCTTCAACTCCGAGTATACAACTGTTTCAATATTCTCCCAGAACAGTCAGAGTCGGTATTTACACACTGAGTACACCAAAATGCTATGATTCGTACCGGTGTCATTTTTTTATCCTGAAAGAGCCCACGAAGTGCTACTATTTCCATTCAAACCATGGCAGATAGCTAGAACCCAGCATTTTAAAAAGAACCATTTTTAGTCACTGTCGTTTCTTTGAGATATCCTTGCTTCAGACCTTGAGCCCGTGGAGGAATCGATCAGGACAAATGTTGCCACTTAATCCGGTATAATGCGCGGCCCCCTCGTGCGACCCCCTCAGACAGCCTGTAGGAAACGCGGCTACTGTCACAGAATTCATCATAAGTCGATCAGATCGTTTCCTCCAGTTCAGCGCGAGTTGACGATTACAGCACTACTATTTTGTGGTCCGTACTCTCGTCAACACGGCGAGATTCAACACACAATGGCTGATGGTGCAGCAGGACCACGTGTGTGTTTTCTGATGTACTTCATGCAGTCTTTCACTGACTGATGTTGTTGAAACTGTAAGATCGCTGTAACACTACCTGACATAGGCCCTCATGAGTAACTATACTGTTCCAATATTTTGACAACCAGTTGTTTAACATCCAGTGCCTTCATCGCTCACCCCTTGGCTAAAACGTACACAATAACGTTCATTTTCTAATATACGGAGACCCGGTTTTTTAGGTGAGTGACAGAAAAGTCACAATTAAGTCTCCCCTATATGAAATAATTCAAGAAATTAAAGCTTTCATTGTCGTAATGATTATCAGATGTTTTATTTGTTGATTTGAAGTTTGCTGGTTGTGGAACGCCGCACTGGGCAATATTGCTGTATTGACGGCTATCTGTACATAATTGAGTCTACGTTTGTCCATGTGAGCGGTTAATGTGATGCTAAAATGTCCAATCTCTCCACCCTGTATCACTGCAAGCACTGACTGCCTTGTGTAACACAGAGTTAAGTATCTCTCGGTCCTGTGTCAATGCCAGCACTGACTGCCTTGTGTCAGACAGGGTTGAGCATCTCTACACCTTGCATCACTGCTAGCACTGACTGCCTTGTGTCAGACAGGGTTGAGTATCTCTCCACCCTGTATCACTGCCAGCACTGACTGCCTTGTGTCAGACAGGGTTGAGTATCTCTCCACCCTGTATCACTGCCAGCACTGACTGCCTTGTGTCAGACAAGGTTGAGTATCTCTCCAACCTGTATCACTGCAAGCACTGACCGCCTTGTGTCAGACAGGGTTGAGTATCTCTCCATCCTGTGCCATTGCTAGCACTGTCCGCCTTCTATCAGACAAGGTGAGTATCTCTCCATCCTGTGTCACTGTTAGCACTGACTGCCTTGTGTCAGACAGGGTTGAGTATCTCTCCATCCTGTGTCACTGCCAGCACTGACTGCCTTGTGTGAGACAGGGTTGAGTATCTCTCCACCCTGTGTCACTGCAAGCACTGACTGCCTTTTGTCAGACAGGGTTGAGTATCTCTCCATCCTGTGCCACTGCTAGCACTGACTGCCTTGTGTCAGACAGGGTTAAGTATCTCTCCACCCTGTATCACTGCAAGCACTGACTGCCTTGTGTCAGACAGGGTTGAGTATCTCTCCATCCTGTGCCACTGCTAGCACTGACCGCCTTGTGTCAGACAAGGTGAGTATCTCTCCATCCTGTGTCACTGCAAGCACTGACTGCCTTGTGTCAGAGAGGGTTAAGTATCTCTCCACCCTGTATCACTGCAAGCACTGACTGCCGTGTGTCAGACAGGGATCAGTATCTCTCCATTCTGTGCCACTGCCAGCACTGACTGCCTTGTTCCAGACAGGGTTAAGTATCTCTCCACCCTGTATCACTGCAAGCACTGACTGCCTTGTGTCAGAGAGGGTTGAGTATCTCTCCACCCTGTATCACTGCAAGCACTGACTGCCTTGTGTCAGACAAGGATCAGTATCTCTCCATTCTGTGCCACTGCTAGCACTGACTGCCTTGTGTCAGACAGGGTTAAGTATCTCTCCACCCTGTATCACTGCAAGCACTGACTGCCTTGTGTCAGACAGGGTTGAGTATCTCTCCATCCTGTGCCACTGCTAGCACTGACTACCTTGTGTCAGACAAGGTGAGTATCTCTCCATCCTGTGTCACTGCAAGCACTGACTGCCTTGTGTCAGAGAGGGTTGAGTATCTCTCCACACTGTATCACTGCAAGCACTGACTGCCTTGTGTCAGACAGGGATCAGTATCTCTCCATTCTGTGCCACTGCCAGCACTGACTGCCTTGTTCCAGACAGATTTGAGTATCTCTCCATCCTGTGTCACTGCTAGCACTGACCGCCTTGTGTCAGACAGGGTTGAGTATCTCTTTATCCTGTGTCACTGCTAGCACTGACTGCCTTGTGTCAGACAAGTTAAGTATCTCTCGAGCATGTATCAATGCTAGCACTGACCGCCTTGTGTCAGACAGGGTTGAGTGTCTCTCCTTGCTGTGTCACTGCATGCACTGACTGCCTTGTGTCAGGCAGGGTTGGGTATTTCTCCACCCTGTATCATTGCAAGCACTGACTGCCTTGTGTAACACAGGGTTAAGTATCTCTAGATCCTGTGTCAATGCCAGCACTGACTGCTTTGTTTCAGACAGGGTTGAGCATCTCTACACCTTGCATCACTGCTAGCACTGACTGCCTTGTGTCAGACAGGGTTGAGTATCTCTCCATTCTGTATCACTGCCAGCACTGACTGCCTTGTGTCAGACAGGGCAGAGTATCTCTCCAGCATGTATCAATGGTAGCACTGACTGCTTTGTTTCAGACAGGGTTGAGCATCTCTAGACCTTGCATCACGGCTAGCACTGACTTCCTTGTGTCAGACAGGGTTGAGTATCTCTCCACCCTGTATCACTGCAAGCACTGACCGCCTTGTGTCAGACAGGGTTGAGTATCTCTCCATCCTGTGTCACTGCTAGCACTGTCCGCCTTGTATCAGACAAGGTGAGTATCTCTCCACCCTGTGTCACTGCTAGCACTGACTGCCTTGTGTCAGACAGGGTTGAGTATCTCTCCATCCTGTGCCACTGCTAGCACTGACTGCCTTGTGTCAGAAAGGGTTGAGTATCTCTCCACCCTGTATCACTGCTAGCACTGACTGCCTTGTGTCAGACAGGGTTGAGTATCTCTCCAGCATGTATCAATGGTAGCACTGACTGCCTTGTTTCAGACAGGGTTGAGCATCTCTAGACCTTGCATCACGGCCAGCACTGACTGCCTTGTGTCAGACAAGGTTGAGTATCTCTCCAACCTGTATAACTGCAAGCACTGACCGCCTTGTGTCAGACAGGGTTGAGTATCTCTCCATCCTGTGCCATTGCTAGCACTGTCCGCCTTCTATCAGACAAGGTGAGTATCTCTCCATCCTGTGTCACTGCCAGCACTGACTGCCTTGTGTCAGACAGGGTTGAGTATCTCTCCATCCTGTGTCACTGCCAGCACTGACTGCCTTGTGTGAGACAGGGTTGAGTATCTCTCCACCCTGTGTCACTGCAAGCACTGACTGCCTTTTGTCAGACAGGGTTGAGTATCTCTCCATCCTGTGCCACTGCTAGCACTGACTGCCTTGTGTCAGACAGGGTTAAGTATCTCTCCACCCTGTATCACTGCAAGCACTGACTGCCTTGTGTCAGACAGGGTTGAGTATCTCTCCATCCTGTGCCACTGCTAGCACTGACCGCCTTGTGTCAGACAAGGTGAGTATCTTTCCATCCTGTGTCACCGCAAGCACTGACTGCCTTGTGTCAGAGAGGGTTGAGTATCTCTCCACCCTGTATCACTGCAAGCACTGACTGCCGTGTGTCAGACAGGGATCAGTATCTCTCCATTCTGTGCCACTGCCAGCACTGACTGCCTTGTTCCAGACAGATTTGAGTATCTCTCCATCCTGTGTCACTGCTAGCACTGACCGCCTTGTGTCAGACAGGGTTGAGTATCTCTTTATCCTGTGTCACTGCTAGCACTGACTGCCTTGTGTCAGACAAGTTAAGTATCTCTCGAGCATGTATCAATGCTAGCACTGACCGCCTTGTGTCAGACAGGGTTGAGTGTCTCTCCTTGCTGTGTCACTGCATGCACTGACTGCCTTGTGTCAGGCAGGGTTGGGTATTTCTCCACCCTGTATCATTGCAAGCACTGACTGCCTTGTGTAAAACAGGGTTAAGTATCTCTAGATCCTGTGTCAATGCCAGCACTGACTGCCTTGTTTCAGACAGGGTTGAGCATCTCTACACCTTGCATCACTGCTAGCACTGACTGCCTTGTGTCAGACAGGGTTGACTATCTCTCCAACCTGTGTCATTGCTAGCACTGACTGCCTTGTTTCAGACAGGGTTGAGTATCTCTCCACCCTGTATCACTGCAAGCACTGACCGCCTTGTGTCAGACAGGTTTGAGTATTTCTCCACCCTGTTTCACTGCCAGCACTGACTGCCTTGTGTGAGACAGGTTGAGTATCTCTCCATCCTGTGTCACTGCAAACAGAGCCTGCATTGTGTCAGACAGGGTTGAGTATCTCTCCATCCTTTGTCACTGCCAGCACTGACCGCCTTGTGTCAGACAGGGTTGAGTATCTCTCCATCCTGTGTCACTGCAAGCCCTTACCGCCTTGTGTCAGACAGATTTGATTATCTCTCCACCCTGTGTCACTGTTAGCACTGACTGCCTTGTGTCAGACAGGGTTGAGTATCTCTCCATCCTGTATCACTGCAAGCACTGACTGCCTTGTGTCAGACAGGGTTGAGTATCTCTCCATCCTGTGTCACTGCAAACAGAGCCTGCATTGTGTCAGACAGGGTTGAGTATCTTTCCACCCTGTGTCGCTGCTAGCACTGACTGCCTTGTGTCAGACAGGGTTGAATATCTCTCCATACTGCGCCACTGCTAGCACTGACTGCCTTGTGTCAGACAGGGTTGGGTATCTCTTCACCCTGTATCACTGCAAGCACTGACCGCCTTGTGTCAGACAGGGTTGAGTATCTCTCCATCCTTTGTCACTGCCAGCACTGACCGCCTTGTGTATGACAGGGTTGAGTATCTTTCCATCCTGTGTCACTGCAAGCCCTTACCGCCTTGTGTCAGACAGATTTGATTATCTCTCCACCCTGTGTCACTGTTAGCACTGACTGCCTTGTGTTAGACAGGGTTGAGTATCTCTCCATCCTGTATCACTGCAAGCACTGACTGCCTTGTGTCAGACAGGGTTGAGTATCTCTCCACCCTGTGTCACTGCTAGCACTGACTGCCTTGTGTCAGATAGGGTTGAGTATCTCTCCACCGGGCATCACTGCAAGCACTGACGGCCTTGTGTCAGACAGGGTTTAGTTTTTCTCCTCCCTGAATCACTCCTAGCACTGACTGCCTTGTGTCAGACAAGTTGAGTATCTCTCCATCCTGTGTCACTGCAAACAGTGACTGCCTTGTGTCAGACAGGGTTGAGTATCTCTCCACCCTGTTTCACTGCCAGCACTGACTGCCTTGTGTCAGACAGGTTGAGTATCTCTCCATCCTGTGTCACTGCAAACAGAGCCTGCATTGTGTCAGACAGGGTTGAGTATCTCTCCATCCTTTGTCACTGCCAGCACTGACCGCCTTGTGTCAGACAGGGTTGAGTATCTCTCCATCCTTCGTCACTGCAAGCCCTTACCGCCTTGTGTCAGACAGATTTGATTATCTCTCCACCCTGTGTCACTGTTAGCACTGACTGCCTTGTGTCAGACAGGGTTGAGTATCTCTCCATCCTGTATCACTGCAAGCACTGACTGCCTTGTGTCAGACAGGGTTGAGTATCTCTCCATCCTGTGTCACTGCAAACAGAGCCTGCATTGTGTCAGACAGGGTTGAGTATCTTTCCACCCTGTGTCGCTGCTAGCACTGACTGCCTTGTGTCAGACAGGGTTGAATATCTCTCCATACTGCGCCACTGCTAGCACTGACTGCCTTGTGTCAGACAGGGTTGGGTATCTCTTCACCCTGTATCACTGCAAGCACTGACCGCCTTGTGTCAGACAGGGTTGAGTATCTCTCCATCCTTTGTCACTGCCAGCACTGACCGCCTTGTGTATGACAGGGTTGAGTATCTTTCCATCCTGTGTCACTGCAAGCCCTTACCGCCTTGTGTGAGACAAATTTGACTATCTCTCCACCCTGTGTCACTGTTAGCACTGACTGCCTTGTGTCAGACAGGGTTGAGTATCTCTCCATCCTGTATCACTGCAAGCACTGACTGCCTTGTGTCAGACAGGCTTGAGTATCTCTCCACCCTGTGTCACTGCTAGCACTGACTGCCTTGTGTCAGACAGGGTTTAGTTTTTCTCCTCCCTGAATCACTGCTAGCACTGACTGCCTTGTGTCAGACAAGTTGAGTATCTCTCCATCCTGTGTCACTGCAAACAGTGACTGCCTTGTGTCAGACAGGGTTGAGTATCTCTCCACCCTGTGTCGCTGCTAGCACTGACTGCCTTGTGTCAGACAAGGTGAGTATCTCTCCACCCTCTGTCACTGCTAGCACTGACTGTCTTGTGTCAGACAGGGTTGAGTATCTCTCCACCCTGTATCACTGCAAGCACTGACCGCCTTGTGTCAGACAGGTTTGAGTATTTCTCCACCCTGTTTCACTGCCAGCACTGACTGCCTTGTGTCAGACAGGATGAGTATCTCTCCATCCTGTGTCACTGCAAACAGAGCCTGCATTGTGTCAGACAGGGTTGAGTATCTTTCCACCCTGTGTCGCTGATAGCACTGACTGCCTTGTGTCAGACAAGGTTGAGTATCTCTCCATACTGCGCCACTGCTAGGACTGACTGCCTTGTGTCAGACAGGGTTGGGTATCTCTTCACCCTGTATCACTGCAAGCACTGACCGCCTTGTGTCAGACAGGGTTGAGTATCTCTCCATGCTGTATCACTGCTAGCACTGACCGCCTTGTGTCAGACAAGGGTGAGTATCTCTCCATCCTGTACCACTGATAGCACTGACAGCCTTGTGTCAGACAGGGTTGGGTATCTCTCCACCCTGTGTCGCTGCTAGCACTGACCGCCTTGTGTCAGACAGGGTTGAGTATCTCTCCATCCTGTACCACTGCTAACTCTGACCGCCTTGTGTCAGACAAGGGGAGTATTTCTCCACCCTTCGTCACTGCAAGCACTGACCGCCTTGTGTCAGACAGGGTTGAGTATGTCTCCATCCTGTGCCACTGCTAGCACTGACCGCCTTGTGTCAGTCAAGGTGAGTATCTCTCCACCCTGTGTCACTGCTAGCACTGACTGCCTTGTGTCAGACAGGGTTGAGTATCTCTCCATCCTGTGCCACTGCTAGCACTGACTGCCTTGTGTCAGACAGGGTTGGGTATCTCTTCACCCTGTATCACTGCAAGCACTGACCGCCTTGTGTCAAACAGGGTTGAGTATCTCTCCATCCTGTATCACTGCTAGCAGTGACCGCCTTGTGTCAGACAGGGTTTGGTACCTCTCCATCCTGTGCCACTGCTAGCACTGACTGCCTTGTGTCAGACAGGGTTGGGTATCTCTTCACCCTGTATCACTGCTAGCACTGACTGCATTGTGTCACACAGGGTTGAGTATGTCTCCACCGAGTGTCACTGCCAGCACTGACTGCCTTGTGTCAGACAGGGTTGAGTATCTCTCCACCCTGTGTCGCTGCTAGCACTGACTGCCTTGTGTAAGACAGGGTTGAGTATCTCTCCGTCCTGTGCCACTGCTTGCACTGACTGCCTTGTGTCAGACAGGGTTGGGTATCTCTTCACCCTGTATCACTGCAAGCACTGACTGCCTTGTGTCAGACAGGGTTGAGTATCTCTCCATCCTGTGTCACTGCAAACAGTGCCTGCATTGTGTCAGACAGGGTTGAGTATCTCTCCACCCTGTGTCGCTGCTAGCACTGACTGCCTTGTGTCAGACAGGGTTGAGTATCTCTCCATACTGTGCCACTGCTAGCACTGACTGCCTTGTGTCAGACAGGGTTGGGTATCTCTACACCCTGTATCACTGCAAGCACTGACCGCCTTGTGTCAGACAGGGTTGAGCATCTCTCCATCCTGTACCACTGCTAGCACTGACTGCCTTGTGTCAGACAGGGTTCGGTATCTCTCCACCCTGTGTCGCTGCTAGCACTGACTGCCTTGTGTCAGACAGGGTTGAGTATCTCTCCATCCTGTACCACTGCTAGCACTGACCGCCTTGTGTCAGTCAAGGTGAATATCTCTCCACCCTGTGTCACTGCAAGCACTGACTGCCTTGTGTCAGACAAGGTTGAGTATCTCTAGACCTTGCATCACTGCTAGCACTGACTGCCTTGTGTCAGACAGGGTTGAGTATCTCTCCATTATGTGTCACTGCAAGCACTGACTGCCTTGTGTCAGACAGGGTTGAGTATCTATCCACCCTGTGTCACTGCAAGCACGGACTGCCTTGTGTCAGACAGAGTTGAGTATCTATCCACTCTGTGTCACTGCTAGCACTGACTGCCTTGTGTCAGACAGGGTTGAGTATCTATCCACCCTGTATCACTGCAAGCACTGACTGCCTTGTGTCAGACAGGGTTGAGTATCTCTCCATCCTGTGTCACTGCAAGCCCTTACCGCCTTGTGTCAGACAGGGTTGAGTATCTCTCCACCCTGTGTCACTGCTAGCACCGACTGCCTTGTGTCAGACAGGGGTGAGTATCTCTCCACCCGGCATCACTGCAAGCACTGACTGCCTTGTGTCAGACAGGGTTTAGTATCACTCCATCCTGAGCAACTGCTATCACTGACCGCCTTGTGTCAGACAGGGTTGAGTATCTTTCCACCCTGTATCACTGCAAGCACTGACTGCCTTGTGTCAGACAGGGTTGAGTATCTTTCCATCCTGTATCACTGCAAGCACTGACTGCATTGTGTCAGACAGGGTTGAGTATCTTTCCACCCTGTATCACTGCTAGCACTGACTGCATTGTGTCAGACAGGGTTGAGTATCTTTCCGCCCTGTACCACTGCTAGCACTGACTTTCTTGTGTGAGACAAGTTGAGTATCTCTCCATCCTGTGTCACTGCAAACAGTGCCTGCATTGTGTCAGACAGGGTTGAGTATCTCTCCACCCTGTGTCACTGCTAGCACTGACTGCCTTGTGTCAGACAGGGTTGAGTATCTCTCCATCCTGTGCCACTGCTTGCACTGACTGCCTTGTGTCAGACAGGGTTGGGTATCTCTTCACCCTGTATCACTGCAAGCACTGACCGCCTTGTGTCAGACAGGGTTGAGTATCTCTCCATCCTGTACCACTGCTAGCACTTACTGCCTTGTGTCAGACAGGGTTGGGTATCACTCCACTCTGTGTCACTGCTAGCACTGACTGCCTTGTGTCAGACAGGCTTGAGTATCTCTCCATCCTGTACCACTGCTGGCACTGACTGCCTTGTGTCAGACAGGGTTCGGTATCTCTCCATCCTGTGTCGCTGCTAGCACTGACAGCCTTGTGTCAGACAGGGTTGAGTATCTCTCCATCCTGTACCACTGCTAGCACTGACCGCCTTGTGTCAGTCAAGGTGAGTATCTCTCCACCCTGTGTCACTGCAAGCACTGACTGCCTCGTGTCAGACAAGGTTGAGTATCTCTCCAACCTGTATCATCGCTAGCACTGAATGCCTTGTTTCAGACAGGGTTGAGCATCTCTAGACTTTGCATCACTGCTAGCACTGACTGCCTTGTGTCAGACAGGGTTGAGTATCTCTCCATCCTGTGTCACTGCAAGCACTGACTGCCTTGTGTCAGACAGGGTTGAGTATCTATCCACCCTGTGTCACTGCAAGCACAGACTGCCTTGTGTCAGACAGAGTTGAGTATCTATCCACCCTGTGTCACTGCTAGCACTGACTGCCTTGTGTCAGACAGGGTTGAGTATCTATCCACCCTGTATCACTGCTAGCACTGACTGCCTTGTGTCAGACAGGGTTGAGTATCTCTCCATCCTGTGTCACTGCAAGCACTTACCGCCTTGTGTCAGACAGGGTTGAGTATCTCTCCACCCTGTGTCACTGCTAGCACTGACTGCCTTGTGTCAGACAGGGTTGAGTATCTCTCCACCCGGCATAACTGCAAGCACTGACTGCCTTGTGTCAGACAGGGTTTAGTATCTCTCCATCCTGAGCGACTGCTATCACTGACCGCCTTGTGTCAGACAGGGTTGAGTATCTATCCACCCTGTGTCACTGCTAGCACTGACTGCCTTGTGTCAGACAGGGTGGAGTATCTTTCCACCCTGTATCACTGCAAGCACTGACTGTCTTGTGTCAGACAGGTTTGAGTATTTCTCCACCCTGTATCACTGCTAGCACTGACTGCCTTGTGTCAGACGAGTTGAGTATCTCTCCATCCTGTACCACTGCTAGCACTGACTGTCTTGTGTGAGACAAGTTGAGTATCTCTCCATCCTGTGTCACTGCAAGCAGTGACTGCCTTGTGTCAGACAGGGTTGAGTATCTCTCCACCCTGTATCACTGCAAGCACTGACTGCCTTGTGTCAGACAGGGTTGAGTATCTCTCCATCCTCTGTCACTGCTAGCACTGACCGCCTTGTGTCAGACAGGGTCGAGTATCTCTCCATCCTGTGACACTGATAGCACTGACCGCCTTGTGTCAGGCAGGTTGAGTATCTCTCCATCCTGTGTCACTGCAAGCACTGACTGCCTTGTGTCAGACAGGGTTGAGTATCTCTCCAGCATGTATCAATGCTAGCACTGACTGCCTTTTTTCAGACAGGG
Organism: Haliotis rubra; assembly: GCF_003918875.1. Classification (NCBI taxonomy): domain Eukaryota; kingdom Metazoa; phylum Mollusca; class Gastropoda; order Lepetellida; family Haliotidae; genus Haliotis; species Haliotis rubra. Next base: position 152,871 of record NW_025767641.1, read on the forward strand.
TTGAGCATCTCTAGATCTTGCATCACTGCTAGCACTGACTGCCTTGTGTCAGACAGGGTTGAGTATCTCTCCACCCTGTATCTCTGCAAGCACTGACTGCCTTGTGTCAGACAGGGTTTAGTTTTTCTCCTCCCTGAATCACTGGTAGCACTGACTGCCTTGTGTCAGACAAGTTGAGTATCTCTCCATCCTGTGTCACTGCAAACAGTGACTGCCTTGTGTCAGACAGGGTTGAGTATCTCTCCACCCTGTGTCGCTGCTAGCACTCACTGCCTTCTGTCAGACAAGTTGAGTACCTCTCCATCCTGTGTCCCTGCTAGCACTGACTGCCTTGTGTCAGAGAAGGTGAGTATCTCTCCACCCTTTGTCACTGCTAGCACTGACTGCCTTGTGTCAGACAGGGTTGAGTATCTCTCCATCCTGTGTCACTGCTAGCACTGACTGCCTTGTGTCAGACAAGGTGAGTATCTCTCCACCCTGTGTCACTGCAAGCACTGACTGCCTTGTGTCAGACAAGGTTGAGTATCTCTCCAACCTGTGTCACTGCTAGCACTGACTGCCTTGTTTCAGACAGGGTTGAGCATCTCTAGACCTTGCATCACTGCTAGCACTGACTGCCTTGTGTCAGACAGGGTTGAGTATCTCTCCACCCTGTATCACTGCTAGCACTGACTGCCTTGTGTCAAACAGGGTTGAGTATCTCTGCATCCTGTGTCACTGCAAGCACTTACCGCCTTGTGTCAGACAGGGTTGAGTATCTCTCCACCCTGTGTCACTGCTAGCGCTGACTGCCTTGTCTCAGACAAGTTGAGTATCTCTCCATCCTGTGTCACTGCAAGCAGTCGCTGCCTTGTGTCAGACAGGGTTGAGTATCTCTCCACCCTGTATCACTGCAAGCACTGACTGCATTGTGTCAGACAGGTTTGAGTATTTCTCCACCCCGTATCACTGCTAGCACTGACGGCCTTGTGTCAGACAAGTTGAGTATCTCTCCATCCTGTGTCACTGCAAGCAGTCGCTGCCTTGTGTCAGACAGGGTTGAGTATCTCTCCACCCTGTGTCACTGCTAGCACTGACTGCTTTGTTTCAGACAAGGTTGAGCATCTCTAGACCTTGCATCACTGCTAGCACTGACTGCCTTGTGTCAGACAGGGTTGAGTATCTCTCCACCCTGTATTACTGCAAGCACTGACTGCCTTGTGTCAGACAAGGTTGAGTATCTCTCCATACTGTGTCACTGCAAGCACTTACCGCCTTCTGTCAGACAGGGTTGAGTATCTCTCCACCCTGTGTCACTGTTTACACTGACTGCTTGTGTCAGACAGCTTTGAGTATTTTTCCACCGTGTTTCACTGCCAGCACTGACTGCCTTGTGTCAGACAGGTTGAGTATCTCTCCATCCTGTGTCACTGCAAACAGTGCCTGCATTGTGTCAGACAGGGTTGAGTATCTCTCCATCCTGTGTCGCTGCTAGCACTGACTGCCTTGTGTCAGACAGGGTTGAGTATCTCTCCATCCTGTGCCACTGCTAGCACTGACTGCCTTGTGTCAGACAGGGTTGGGTATCTCTCCACCCTGTGTCGCTGCTAGCACTGACTGCCTTGTGTCAGACAGGGTTGAGTATCTCTCCATCCTGTCCTACTGCTAGCACTGACTGCCTTGTGTCAGACTAGGGGAGTATTTCTCCACCCTGTGTCACTGCAAGCACTGACCGCCTTGTGTCAGACAGGGTTGAGTATGTCTCCATCCTGTGCCTCTGCCAGCACTGACCGCCTTTTGTCAGTCAAGGTGAGTATCTCTCTACCCTGTATCATCGCTAGCACTGACTGCCTTGTTTCAGACAGGGTTGAGCATCTCTAGACCTTGCATCACTGCTAGCACTGACTGCCTTGTGTCAGACAGGATTGAGTATCTCTCCACCCTGTATCACTGCAAGCACTGACTGCCTTGTGTCAGACAGGGTTGAGTATCTCTCCATCCTGTGTCACTGCAAGCACTTACCGCCTTGTGTCAGAGAGGGTTGAGTATCTCTCCACCCTGTGTCACTGCTAGCACTGACTGCCTTGTGTCAGACAGGGTTGAGTATCTCTCCACCCTGTGTCACTGCTAGCACTGACTGCTTTGTTTCAGACAAGGTTGAGCATCTCTAGACCTTGCATCACTGCTAGCACTGACTGCCTTGTGTCAGACAGGGTTGAGTATCTCTCCACCCTGTATTACTGCAAGCACTGACTGCCTTGTGTCAGACAGGGTTGAGTATCTCTCCATACTGTGTCACTGCAAGCACTTACCGCCTTGTGTCAGACAGGGTTGAGTATCTCTCCACCCTGTGTCACTGCTTACACTGACTGCCTTGTGTCAGACAGGTTTGAGTATTTTTCCACCCTGTTTCACTGCCAGCACTGACTGCCTTGTGTCAGACAGGTTGAGTATCTCTCCATCCTGTGTCACTGCAAACAGTGCCTGCATTGTGTCAGACAGGGTTGAGTATCTCTCCACCCTGTGTCGGTGCTAGCACTGACTGCCTTGTGTCAGACAGGGTTGAGTATCTCTCCATCCTGTGCCACTGTTAGCACTGACTGCCTTGTGTCAGACAGGGTTGAGTATCTCTCCACCCTGTGTCGCCGCTAGCACTGACTGCCTTGTTTCAGACAGAGTTGAGCATCTCTAGACCTTGCATCACTGCTACCACTGACTGCCTTGTGTCAGACAGGGTTGAGTATCTCTCCACCCTGTGTCACTGCAAGCACTTACCGCCTTGTGTCAGACAGGGTTGAGTATCTCTCCACCCTGTGTCACTGCTAGCACTGACTGCCTTGTCTCAGTCAAGTTGAGTATCTCTCCACCCTGTGTCACTGCAAGCACTGACTGCCTTGTGTCAGACAAGGTTGAGTATCTCTCCAACCTGTATCATCGCTAGCACTGACTGCCTTGTTTCAGACAGGGTTGAGCATCTCTAGACCTTGCATCACTGCTAGCACTGACTGCCTTGTGTCAGACAGGGTTGAGTATCTCTCCATCCTGTGTCACTGCAAGCACTGACTGCCTTGTGTCAGACAGGTTGAGTATCTCTCCATCCTGTGTCACTGCAAACAGTGCCTGCATTGTGTCAGACAGGGTTGAGTATCTCTCCACCCTGTGTCGCTGCTAGCACTGACTGCCTTGTGTCAGACAGGGTTGAGTATCTCTCCATCCTGTGCCACTGCTAGCACTGACTGCCTTGTGTCAGACAGAGTTGAGTATCTCTCCACCCTGTGTCGCCGCTAGCACTGACTGCCTTGTTTCAGACAGGGTTGAGCATCTCTCCGTCCTGTGCCACTGCTTGCACTGACTGCCTTGTGTCAGACAGGGTTGGGTATCTCTTCACCCTGTATCACTGCAAGCACTGACTGCCTTGTGTCAGACAGGGTTGAGTATCTCTCCATCCTGTGTCACTGCAAACAGTGCCTGCATTGTGTCAGACAGGGTTGAGTATCTCTCCACCCTGTGTCGCTGCTAGCACTGACTGCCTTGTGTCAGACAGGGTTGAGTATCTCTCCATACTGTGCCACTGCTAGCACTGACTGCCTTGTGTCAGACAGGGTTGGGTATCTCTACACCCTGTATCACTGCAAGCACTGACCGCCTTGTGTCAGACAGGGTTGAGCATCTCTCCATCCTGTACCACTGCTAGCACTGACTGCCTTGTGTCAGACAGGGTTCGGTATCTCTCCACCCTGTGTCGCTGCTAGCACTGACTGCCTTGTGTCAGACAGGGTTGAGTATCTCTCCATCCTGTACCACTGCAAGCACTGACTGCCTTGTGTCAGACAAGGTTGAGTATCTCTAGACCTTGCATCACTGCTAGCACTGACTGCCTTGTGTCATACAGGGTTGAGTATCTCTCCATTATGTGTCACTGCAAGCACTGACTGCCTTGTGTCAGACAGGGTTGAGTATCTATCCACCCTGTGTCACTGCAAGCACGGACTGCCTTGTGTCAGACAGAGTTGAGTATCTCTCCACTCTGTGTCACTGCTAGCACTGACTGCCTTGTGTCAGACAGGGTTGAGTATCTATCCACCCTGTATCACTGCAAGCACTGACTGCCTTGTGTCAGACAGGGTTGAGTATCTCTCCATCCTGTGTCACTGCAAGCCCTTACCGCCTTGTGTCAGACAGGGTTGAGTATCTCTCCACCCTGTGTCACTGCTAGCACCGACTGCCTTGTGTCAGACAGGGTTGAGTATCTCTCCACCCGGCATCACTGCAAGCACTGACTGCCTTGTGTCAGACAGGGTTTAGTATCACTCCATCCTGAGCAACTGCTATCACTGACCGCCTTGTGTCAGACAGGGTTGAGTATCTTTCCACCCTGTATCACTGCAAGCACTGACTGCCTTGTGTCAGACAGGGTTGAGTATCTTTCCACCCTGTATCACTGCAAGCACTGACTGCATTGTGTCAGACAGGGTTGGGTATCTCTCCACCCTGTATCACTGCTAGCACTGACTGCATTGTGTCAGACAGGGTTGAGTATCTTTCCTCCCTGTACCACTGCTAGCACTGACTTTCTTGTGTGAGACAAGTTGAGTATCTCTCCATCCTGTGTCACTGCAAACAGTGCCTGCATTGTGTCAGACAGGGTTGAGTATCTCTCCACCCTGTGTCACTGCTAGCACTGACTGCCTTGTGTCAGACAGGGTTGAGTATCTCTCCATCCTGTGCCACTGCTAGCACTGACTGCATTGTGTCAGACAGGTTTGAGTATTTCTCCACCCCGTATCACTGCTAGCACTGACGGCCTTGTGTCAGACAAGTTGAGTATCTCTCCATCCTGTGTCACTGCAAGCAGTCGCTGCCTTGTGTCAGACAGGGTTGAGTATCTCTCCACCCTGTGTCACTGCTAGCACTGACTGCTTTGTTTCAGACAAGGGTGAGCATCTCTAGACCTTGCATCACTGCTAGCACTGACTGCCTTGTGTCAGACAGGGTTGAGTATCTCTCCACCCTGTATTACTGCAAGCACTGACTGCCTTGTGTCAGACAGGGTTGAGTATCTCTCCATACTGTGTCACTGCAAGCACTTACCGCCTTGTGTCAGACAGGGTTGAGTATCTCTCCACCCTGTGTCACTGCTTACACTGACTGCTTGTGTCAGACAGCTTTGAGTATTTTTCCACCGTGTTTCACTGCCAGCACTGACTGCCTTGTGTCAGACAGGTTGAGTATCTCTCCATCCTGTGTCACTGCAAACAGTGCCTGCATTGTGTCAGACAGGGTTGAGCATCTCTCCATCCTGTACCACTGCTAGCACTGACTGCCTTGTGTCAGACAGGGTTCGGTATCTCTCCACCCTGTGTCGCTGCTAGCACTGACTGCCTTGTGTCAGACAGGGTTGAGTATCTCTCCATCCTGTACCACTGCAAGCACTGACTGCCTTGTGTCAGACAAGGTTGAGTATCTCTAGACCTTGCATCACTGCTAGCACTGACTGCCTTGTGTCAGACAGGGTTGAGTATCTCTCCATTATGTGTCACTGCAAGCACTGACTGCCTTGTGTCAGACAGGGTTGAGTATCTATCCACCCTGTGTCACTGCAAGCACGGACTGCCTTGTGTCAGACAGAGTTGAGTATCTATCCACTCTGTGTCACTGCTAGCACTGACTGCCTTGTGTCAGACAGGGTTGAGTATCTATCCACCCTGTATCACTGCAAGCACTGACTGCCTTGTGTCAGACAGGGTTGAGTATCTCTCCATCCTGTGTCACTGCAAGCCCTTACCGCCTTGTGTCAGACAGGGTTGAGTATCTCTCCACCCTGTGTCACTGCTAGCACTGACTGCCTTGTGTCAGACAGGGTTGAGTATCTCTCCACCCGGCATCACTGCAAGCACTGACTGCCTTGTGTCAGACAGGGTTTAGTATCACTCCATCCTGAGCAACTGCTATCACTGACCGCCTTGTGTCAGACAGGGTTGAGTATCTTTCCACCCTGTATCACTGCAAGCACTGACTGCCTTGTGTCAGACAGGGTTGAGTATCTTTCCACCCTGTATCACTGCAAGCACTGACTGCATTGTGTCAGACAGGGTTGGGTATCTCTCCACCCTGTATCACTGCTAGCACTGACTGCATTGTGTCAGACAGGGTTGAGTATCTTTCCTCCCTGTACCACTGCTAGCACTGACTTTCTTGTGTGAGACAAGTTGAGTATCTCTCCATCCTGTGTCACTGCAAACAGTGCCTGCATTGTGTCAGACAGGGTTGAGTATCTCTCCACCCTGTGTCACTGCTAGCACTGACTGCCTTGTGTCAGACAGGGTTGAGTATCTCTCCATCCTGTGCCACTGCTAGCACTGACTGCATTTTGTGTCAGACAGGTTTGAGTATTTCTCCACCCCGTATCACTGCTAGCACTGACGGCTCCTGTGTCAGACAAGGTTGAGTATCTCTCCATCCTGTGTCACTGCCAGCACTCGCTGCCTTGTGTCAGACAGGGTTGAGTATCTCTCCACCCTGTGTCACTGCTAGCACTGACTGCTTTTGTTTCAGACAAGGGTGAGCATCTCTAGACCTGTGCATCACTGCAGCGCTGACTGCCTTGTGTCAGACAGGGGTTGAGTATCTCTCCCACTGTATCACTGCAAGCACTGACTGCTTGTGTCAGACAGGGTTGAGTATCTCTCCATACTGTGTCACTGCAAGCACTGACTGCCTTGTGTCAGACAGGGTTGAGTATCTCTCCACCCTGTTGTCACTGTTTTTACACTGACTGCTTGTCAGACAGCTTTGAGTATTTCTCCACCGTGTTTCACTGCCAGCACTGACTGCCTTGTGTCAGACAGGTTGAGTATCTCTCCATCCTGTGTCACTGCAAACAGTGCCTGCATTGTGTCAGACAGGGTTGAGTATCTCTCCATCCTGTGTCACTGCTAGCACTGACTGCCTTGTGTCAGACAGGGTTGAGTATCTCTCCATCCTGTGCCACTGCTAGCACTGACTGCCTTGTGTCAGACAGGGTTGGGTATCTCTCCACCCTGTGTCGCTGCTAGCACTGACTGCCTTGTGTCAGACAGGGTTGAGTATCTCTCCACCCTGTGTCACTGCTAGCACTGACTGCCTTGTCTCAGTCAAGTTGAGTATCTCTCCACCCTGTGTCACTGCTAGCACTGACTGCCTTGTGTCAGACAGGGTTGAGTATCTCTCCACCCTGTATTACTGCAAGCACTGACTGCCTTGTTTCAGACAGGGTTGAGTATCTCTCCATACTGTGTCACTGCAAGCTCTTACCGCCTTGTGTCAGACAGGGTTGAGTATTTCTCCACCCTGTGTCACTGCTAACACTGACTGCCTTGTGTCAGACAGGGTTGAGTATTTTTCCACCCTGTTTCACTGCCAGCACTGACTGCCTTGTGTCAGACAGGTTGAGTATCTCTCCATCCTGTGTCACTGCAAGCACTTACCGCCTTGTGTCAGACAGGGTTGACTATCTCTCCAACCTGTGTCATTGCTAGCACTGACTGCCTTGTGTCAGATAGGGTTGAGTATATCTCCACCCTGTGTCACTGCAAGCACTGACTGCCTTGTGTCAGACAGGGTTGAGTATCTCTCCACCCTGTATCATTGCTAGCACTGACTGCCTTGTTTCAGACAGGGTTGAGTATTTCTCCACCCTGTATCACTGCTAGCACTGACTGCCTTGTGTCAGACAGGGTTGAGTATCTCTCCACCCTGTATTACTGCAAGCACTGACTGCCTTGTGTCAGACAAGTTGAGTATCTCTCCATCCTGTGTCACTGCAAACAGTGCCTGCCTTGTGTCAGACAGGGTTGAGTATCTCTCCACCCTGTATCGCTGCTAGCACTGACTGCCTTGTGTCAGACAGGGTTGAGTATCTCTCCACCTGTGCCACTGCTAGCACTGACTGCCTTGTGTCAGACAGAGTTGAGTATCTCTCCACCCTGTGTCATTGCTAGCACTGACTGCCTTGTGTCAGACAGGGTTGAGTATCTCTCCACCCTGTGCCACTGCTAGCACTGACTGCCTTGTGTCAGACAGGGTTGAGTATCTCTCCACCCTGTATCACTGCAAGCACTGACTGCCTTGTGTCAGACAGGGTTGAGTATCTCTCCATCCTGTGTCACTGCAAACACTGCCTGCATTGTGTCAGACAGGGGTTGAGTATCTCTCCCACCCTGTGTCGCTGCTAGCACTGACTGCCTTGTGTCAGACAGGGTTGAGTATCTCCATCCTGTGCCACTGCTAGCACTGACTGCCTTGTGTCAGACAGGGTTGGGTATCTCTACACCCTGTATCACTGCAAGCACTGACCGCCTTGTGTCAGACAGGGTTGAGCATCTCTCCATCCTGTACCACTGCTAGCACTGACTGCCTTGTGTCAGACAGGGTTCGGTATCTCTCCACCCTGTGTCGCTGCTAGCACTGACTGCCTTGTGTCAGACAGGGGTTGAGTATCTCTCCATCTGTACCACTGCAAGCACTGACTGCCTTGTGTCAGACAGGGTTGAGTGTCTCTAGACCCTGTGTCACTGCTAGCACTGACTGCCTTGTGTCAGACAGGGTTGAGTATCTCTCCATTATGTGTCACTGCAAGCACTGACTGCCTTGTGTCAGACAGGGTTGAGTATCTATCCACCCTGTGTCACTGCAAGCACGGACTGCCTTGTGTCAGACAGAGTTGAGTATCTATCCACTCTGTGTCACTGCTAGCACTGACTGCCTTGTGTCAGACAGGGTTGAGTATCTATCCACCCTGTATCACTGCAAGCACTGACTGCCTTGTGTCAGACAGGGTTGAGTATCTCTCCATCCTGTGTCACTGCAAGCACTGACTGCCTTGTGTCAGACAGGGTTGAGTATCTCTCCACCCTGTGTCACTGCTAGCACCGACTGCCTTGTGTCAGACAGGGTTGAGTATCTCTCCACCCGGCATCACTGCAAGCACTGTGCCTTGTGTCAGACAGGGTTTAGTATCCTCCATCCTGAGCAACTGCTACACTGACCTTGTGTCAGACAGGGTTGAGTATCTTTCCACCCTGTATCACTGCAAGCACTGACTGCCTTGTGTCAGACAGGGTTGAGTATCTTTCCACCCTGTATCACTGCAAGCACTGACTGCATTGTATCAGACAGGGTTGAGTATCTCTCCACCCTGTATCACTGCTAGCACTGACTGCATTGCGTCAGACAGGGTTGAGTATCTTTCCGCCCTGTACCACTGCTAGCACTGACTTTCTTGTGTGAGACAAGTTGAGTATCTCTCCATCCTGTGTCACTGCAAACAGTGCCTGCATTGTGTCAGACAGGGTTGAGTATCTCTCCACCCTGTGTCACTGCTAGCACTGACTGCCTTGTGTCAGACAGGGTTGAGTATCTCTCCATCCTGTGCCACTGCTAGCACTGACTGCCTTGTGTCAGTCAGGGTTGGGTATCTCTTCACCCTGTATCACTGCAAGCACTGACCGCCTTGTGTCAGACAGGCTTGAGTATCTCTCCATCCTGTACCACTGCTGGCACTGACTGCCTTCTGTCAGACAGGGTTCGGTATCTCTCCATCCTGTGTCGCTGCTAGCACTGACAGCCTTGTGTCAGACAGGGTTGAGTATCTCTCCATCCTGTACCACTGCTAGCACTGACCGCCTTGTGTCAGTCAAGGTGAGTATCTCTCCACCCTGTGTCACTGCAAGCACTGACTGCCTCGTGTCAGACAAGGTTGAGTATCTCTCCAACCTGTATCATCGCTTGCACTGAATGCCTTGTTTCAGACAGGGTTGAGCATCTCTAGACCCGGCATAACTGCAAGCACTGACTGCCTTGTGTCAGACAGGGTTTAGTATCTCTCCATCCTGAGCGACTGCTATCACTGACCGCCTTGTGTCAGACAGGGTTGAGTATCTATCCACCCTGTGTCACTGCTAGCACTGACTGCCTTGTGTCAGACAGGGTGAGTATCTTTCCACCCTGTATCACTGCAAGCACTGACTGTCTTGTGTCAGACAGGTTTGAGTATTTCTCCACCCTGTATCACTGCAAGCACTGACTGCCTTGTGTCAGACAGGGTTGAGTATCTCTCCATCCTGTACCACTGCTAGCACTGACTGCCTTGTGTCAGACAAGTTGAGTATCTCTCCATCCTGTGTCACTGCAAGCAGTGACTGCCTTGTGTCAGACAGGGTTGAGTATCTCTCCACCCTGTATCACTGCAAGCACTGACTGCCTTGTGTCAGACAGGGTTGAGTATCTCTCCATCCTGTGTCACTGCTAGCACTGACTGCCTTGTGTCAGACAGGGTTGAGTATCTCTCCATCCTGTGTCACTGCTAGCACTGACTGCCTTGTGTCAGACAGGGTTGAGTATCTCTCCATCCTGTGTCACTGCAAGCACTGACTGCCTTGTGTCAGACAGGGTTGAGTATCTCTCCACCCTGTATCATTGCTAGCACTGACTGCCTTCTGTCAGACAGGGTTGAGTATCTCTCCATCTGTATCACTGCTAGCACTGACTGCCTTGTGTCAGACAGGGTTGAGTATCTCTCCACCCTGTATCACTGCAAGCACTGACTGCCTTGTGTCAGACAGGGTTGAGTTTTTCTCCACCCTGTATCACTGCTAGCACTGACTGCCTTGTGTCAGACAAGTTGAGTATCTCTCCATCCTGTGTCACTGCAAGCAGTGACTGCCTTGTGTCAGACAGGGTTGAGTATCTCTCCACCCTGTGTCGCTGCTAGCACTGACTGCCTTGTGTCAGACAAGTTGAGTATCTCTCCATCCTGTGTCACTGCAAACAGTGACTGCCTTGTGTCAGACAGGGTTGAGTATCTCTCCACCCTGTGTCACTGCTAGCACTGACTGCCTTGTGTCAGACAGGGTTGAGTATCTCTCCATCCTGTGTCACTGCTAGCACTGACTGCCTTGTGTCAGACGGGGTTGAGTATCTCTCCACCCTGTGTCACTGCAAGCACTGACTGCCTTGTGTCAGACAGGGTTGAGTATCTCTCCACCTGTTTCACTGCAAGCACTGACTGCCTTGTTTCAGAACAGGGTTGAGCATCTCTGTGCATCACTGCTAGCACTGACTGCCTTGTGTCAGACAGGGTTGAGTATCTCTCCACCCTGTATCACTGCTAGCACTGACTGCCTTGTGTCAGACAGGGTTGAGTATCTCTCCATCCTGTGTCACTGCAAGCACTGACTGCCTTGTGTCAGACAGGGTTGAGTATCTCTCCACCCTGTGTCACTGCCAGCACTGACTGCCTTGTGTCAGACAGGGTTGAGTATCTCTCCATCCTGTGCCACTGCCAGCACTGATCGCTTTGTGTCAGACAGGGTTGAGTATCTCTACACCTTGCATCACTGCTAGCACTGACTGCCTTGTGTCAGACAGGGTTGAGTATCTCTCCACCTGTATTACTGCAAGCACTGACTGCCTTGTGTCAGACAGGGTTGAGTATCTCTCCATACTGTGTCACTGCAAGCACTGACTGCCTTGTGTCAGACAGGGTTGAGTATCTCTCCACCCTGTGTCACTGTTTAGCACTGACTGCTTGTGTCAGACAGCTTTGAGTATTTTTCCACCGTGTTTCACTGCCAGCACTGACTGCCTTGTGTCAGACAGGGTTGAGTATCTCTCCATCCTGTGTCACTGCAAGCAGTGTCTGCCTTGTGTCAGACAGGGTTGAGTATCTCTCCATCCTGTGTCGCTGCTAGCACTGACTGCCTTGTGTCAGACAGGGTTGAGTATCTCTCCATCCTGTGCCACTGCTAGCACTGACTGCCTTGTGTCAGACAGGGTTGGGTATCTCTCCACCCTGTGTCGCTGCTAGCACTGACTGCCTTGTGTCAGACAGGGTTGAGTATCTCTCCATCCTGTCTACTGCAGCACTGACTGCCTTGTGTCAGACAGGGTTGAGTATCTCTCCACCCTGTGTCACTGCAAGCACTGACCGCCTTGTGTCAGACAGGGTTGAGTATGTCTCCATCCTGTGCCTCTGCCAGCACTGACCGCCTTTTGTCAGTCAAGGTGAGTATCTCTCTACCCTGTATCATCGCTAGCACTGACTGCCTTGTTTCAGACAGGGTTGAGCATCTCTAGACCTTGCATCACTGCTAGCACTGACTGCCTTGTGTCAGACAGGATTGAGTATCTCTCCACCCTGTATCACTGCAAGCACTGACTGCCTTGTGTCAGACAGGGTTGAGTATCTCTCCATCCTGTGTCACTGCAAGCACTGACTGCCTTGTGTCAGACAGGGTTGAGTATCTCTCCATCCTGTGTCACTGCTAGCACTGACTGCCTTGTGTCAGACAGGGTTGAGTATCTCTCCACCCTGTGTCACTGCTAGCACTGACTGCTTTGTGTCAGACAGGGTTGAGTATCTCTCCACCTTGTATCCATGCAAGCACTGACTGCCTTGTGTCAGACAGGGTTGAGTATTTCTCCACCCTGTATCACTGCTAGCACTGACTGCCTTGTGTCAGACAGGGTTGAGTATCTCTCCATCCTGTGTCACTGCAAGCACTGACTGCCTTGTGTCAGACAGGGTTGAGTATCTCTCCACCCTGTGTCACTGCTAGCACTGACTGCCTTGTGTCAGACAGGTTTGAGTATTTTCCACCCTGTGTCACTGCCAGCACTGACTGCCTTGTGTCAGACAGGTTGAGTATCTCTCCATCCTGTGTCACTGCAAACAGTGCCTGCATTGTGTCAGACAGGGTTGAGTATCTCTCCACCCTGTGTCGCTGCTAGCACTGACTGCCTTGTGTCAGACAGGGTTGAGTATCTCTCCATCCTGTGCCACTGCTAGCACTGACTGCCTTGTGTCAGACAGGGTTGAGTATCTCTCCACCCTGTGTCGCTGCTAGCACTGACTGCCTTGTGTCAGACAGAGTTGAGTATCTCTCCACCCTGTATCACTGCTAGCACTGACTGCCTTGTGTCAGACAGGGTTGAGTATCTCTCCACCCTGTGTCACTGCAAGCACTGACTGCCTTGTGTCAGACAGGGTTGAGTATCTCTCCACCCTGTGTCACTGCTAGCACTGACTGCCTTGTGTCAGACAAGTTGAGTATCTCTCCACCCTGTGTCACTGCTAGCACTGACTGCCTTGTGTCAGACAGGGTTGAGTATCTCTCCACCCTGTGTCACTGCAAGCACTGACCGCCTTGTTTCAGACAGGGTTGAGTATCTCTCCAACCTGTGTCATTGCTAGCCCTGACTGCCTTGTGTCAGACAGGGTTGAGTATCTCTCCACCCTGTGTCACTGCAAGCACTGACTGCCTTGTGTCAGACAAGGTTGAGTATCTCTCCAACATGTATCATCGCTAGCACTGACTGCCTTGTTTCAGACAGGGTTGAGCATCTCTAGACCTTGCATCACTGCTAGCACTGACTGCCTTGTGTCAGACAGGGTTTTGAGTATCTCTCCACCTGTATCACTGCAAAGCACTGACTGCCTTAAGTGTCAGACAGGTTTGAGTATCTCTCCATCCTGTGTCACTGCAAACAGTGCCTGCATTGTGTCAGACAGGGTTGAGTATCTCTCCACCCTGTGTCGCTGCTAGCACTGACTGCCTTGTGTCAGACAGGGTTGAGTATCTCTCCATCCTGTGCCACTGCTAGCACTGACTGCCTTGTGTCAGACAGGGTTGAGTATCTCTCCACCCTGTGTCGCCGCTAGCACTGACTGCCTTGTTTCAGACAGGGTTGAGCATCTCTAGACCTTGCATCACTGCTAGCACTGACTGCCTTGTGTCAGACAGGGTTGAGTATCTCTCCACCCTGTGTCACTGCAAGCACTGACTGCCTTGTGTCAGACAGGGTTGAGTATCTCTCCACCCTGTGTCACTGCTAGCACTGACTGCCTTGTCTCAGTCAAGTTGAGTATCTCTCCACCCTGTGTCACTGCTAGCACTGACTGCCTTGTGTCAGACAGGGTTGAGTATCTCTCCATCCTGTATCACTGCAAGCACTGACTGCCTTGTGTCAGACAGGGTTGAGTATCTCTCCATCCTGTGTCACTGCAAGCACTGACTGCCTTGTGTCAGACAGGGTTGAGTATCTCTCCATCCTGTGTCACTGCAAACACTGACTGCCTTGTGTCAGACAGGGTTGAGTATTTCTCCACCCTGTGTCACTGCTAGCACTGACTGCCTTGTGTCAGACAGGGTTGAGTATCTCTCCATCCTGTGTCACTGCAAGCACTTACTGCCTTGTGTCAGACAGGGTTGACTATCTCTCCACCCTGTGTCATTGCTAGCACTGACTGCCTTGTGTCAGACAGGGTTGAGTATATCTCCACCCTGTGTCACTGCAAGCACTGACTGCCTTGTGTCAGACAAGGTTGAGTATCTCTCCAACCTGTATCATCGCTAGCACTGACTGCCTTGTTTCAGACAGGGTTGAGCATCTCTAGACCTTGCATCACTGCTAGCACTGACTGCCTTGTGTCAGACAGGGTTGAGTATCTCTCCACCCTGTATCACTGCAAGCACTGACTGCCTTGTGTCAGATAGGGTTGAGTGTCTCTCCATCCTGTGTCACTGCAAGCACTTACCGCCTTGTGTCAGACAGGGTTGACTATCTCTCCAACCTGTGTCATTGCTAGCACTGACTGCCTTGTGTCAGATAGGGTTGAGTATCTCTCCATCCTGTGTCACTGCAAGCAGTGGCTGCCTTGTGTCAGACAGGGTTGAGTATCTCTCCACCCTGTGTCACTGCAAGCACTGACTGCATTGTGTCAGACAAGGTGAGTATCTCTCCATCCTGTGCCACTTCTAGTACTGACTGCCTTGTATCAGACAGGGTTGAGTATATCTCCACCCTGTGTCACTGCAAGCACTGACTGCCTTGTGTCAGACAGGGTTGAGTATTTCTCCATCCTGTGCCACTGCTAGCATCGACTGCCTTTGTCACCTCTCCCCCACCGACACACTCATCAGCTCTATATCTTGCAACCCAAACGCACACTACGGTTCAGTCTTCTCCATGCGGAGAGGATAACAAGGTAGACCTTTGTGATAATGAAATGGAAACAATCCATTGATGTGCGAGTGTTTTCCAACGACCACTGAAAACAGTTGCTGAGGCAAAGCATATCATTCGTACAAAGTTTCGATCTTTGTTGAATACAACGGAAATAGGATCGTTTCTGGGTGCCTTGTCTGAAACTATAGCTCATCTTTCCACAGCCTCTGGTAATAATAAGGTCAATCTTCTGAGACATCCAGTCGAACAGTAGAAGACCTTGTCCCTGAAGCAAGAACAATTCCGACATAATAGGTCGGTTTCACGGCACGATAAAAACGGAATCGGCTGGAGTTTCATGGGGATAAAGATACAAATATGACAGTTCACGTACTTACTTCTTTGAGGCTGGTACTAGTTGTGACAAGACATGACTCCACCTGTAGATGGTGGGGCAGCCTACAAAACATGGCTCCACCTATATATGGTGGGGCAGCCTGTAGATGTAACAAGACATGGCTCCACCTATAGATGGTGGGGCAGCCTGTAGATGTAACAAGACATGGCTCCACCTATAGATGGTGGGGCAGCCTTTATATGTAACAAGACATGGCTCCACCTATAGATGGTGGGGCAGCCTGTAGATGAAACAAGACATGGCTCCACCTATACATGGTGGGGCAGCCTGTAGATGTAACAAGACATGGCTCCACCTATAGATGGTGGGGCAGCCTGGCTCCACCCCATACATGGTGGGGCAGATGTAACAAGACATGGCTCCACCTATACATGGTGGGGCAGCCTGTAGATGTAACAAGACATGGCTCCACCTATACATGGTGGGGCAGCCTGTAGATGTAACAAGACATGGCTCCACCTTTACATGGTTGGGCAGCCTTTATATGTAACAAGACATGGCAGCCTGTAGATGAAACAAGACATGGCTCCACCTATACATGGTGGGGCAGCCTGTAGATGTAACAAGACATGGCTCCACCTATACATGGTGGGGCAGCCTGTAGATGAAACAAGACATGGCTCCACCTATACATGGTGGGGCAGCCTGTAGATGTAACAAGACATGGCTCCACCTATAGATGGTCGGGCAGCCTGTAGATGTAACAAGATATGGCTCCGCCTATACATGGTGGGGCAGCCTTTATATGTAACAAGACATGGCAGCCTGTAGATGTAACAAGACATGGCTCCACCTATACATGGTGGGGCAGCCTGTAGATATAACAATACACAGCTCCACCTATACATGGTGGGGCAGCCTGTAGATATAACAATACACAGCTCCACCTAGGTCAACCATGGTAATTATTTTTATTGACTAAGGAAATGAAATATCTGCACTCCCTGAACAGTAGGTCATGTTGGGTCAAAGTGTACGCGTCTGTTGTTCCTACACCCTCACCCATCCGTTCACGTACCATAAACATTACCTTGTACGGGATGCCGTGTAAATCATAAGAAGTTGCCGATCGGGGTCAGTCGCCCTTTGCACGGGCAGCGGTCAGTCAGTCATCGCCGTGTACATATCTGATGCGAGTTATCAAGACAACCTAATCACAAGATAGACATTCTGCTCCTCCAGCGAACACTTCATTAATTTCCCGCTGGCCTTTTCATGATAACTTTAATTTCATCAAGCAATTTAATTACGCCGTGCCCAGCAAACGGACCAGGCTAGTCACAAGCTCGACATACTTTTGTCTGTGTGACCAGCAGTAACTGGTCAGTCGTTCATGCAAATTGCCTCCTCTCTATTACTCAGTGGCTAACTGCAGGATCGATGCAGACTTAGTCAAATTCGGAATTGGTCACAAATATAAGCATTAATCCTATGAATGTCGCCAGTAACACTTACTGATGATGGTGTTTGTAGTTGATATATATATGTAACAGACTGCTGGTTTAGACGTATATAGGTCATATATCTGTAGCAGCCTGGAGGTGTATGTATAAATGTATATAGGTGATATAAACAGCTGTTTTGTTTGTCACAGGAATAGGATGTAATACGAAACATTAACTTACTACTTTGAATTCCAGTGACTGATAGAAAACAATATCGTACAAAAACTGCATAGTTTATTTGAAAATGATATGTACAATATGGAAACGTACAAAAATCAACATCGTACGAAATGTAGACAGTACGCATGTTTGTTGGGAAGGCTTGTGCATAAACAGTAAACAAACTGTACACAAACAATAGACAATCTGTACACAAACAGTAGAGACAATCTGTACACAAACAGTAGACAGTCTGTACACAAACAGCAGACAGTCTGTACACAAACAGGAGACAATCTGTACAACAAACTGTCGACAATCTGTACGAAAAACGTCAACAGTCTGGTCACCAACGCCACACACTGTTTATTAACTGTACAGGCAATTATGACAATACTTGTTACCCAGCAAAGTATAGGTACCTCCCCTGTATCACACACGTCCCATCGTCACAGACAGGCTTACCGCCACAGACAGGCTTACCGTCACACACGGGCTTACCGTCACAGACGGGATTACCGTCACAGACAGGACTACCGTCACAGACAGGCTTACCGTCACAGACAGGCTTACCGTCACACACGGGCTTACCGTCACAGACAGGACTACCGTCACAGACAGGCTTACCGTCACAGACAGGACTACCGTCACAGACAGGCTTACCTTCAGAGATAGGCTTAATGCAACATCGTATCACATGCAACAAATACTGTTCAGATCTGTGTAAACGTCCAATCGTTTGTATAACGAATATATTTAGTAACGTAGCAACAGGATGGACCGACATGGCCGACAACGGAAATATATTATACCTTCATAACAAAATACATACTCTGTCATTGACTGTATTTCTGTATTGCGTCTGAGGAAACTATGCGTCATTGGGCCTCCCACGACTTAAACGAGGACACTTTTGTTGTTTCCACCGTCTGGTGTTAATGGAGAACATATATCATTTGCTCTTTCAGTTACTTGTAATGCTGATCCAAAGTATACTATTATCGATGAACACCTCTCCTACGGGCGAACGTTGATATTCTATATAGTAACGGTACACGTTTTGGCACATTGTGACGCCCGTCTTGTATGCGTTAATATTCCAGTGTAAAAAGAACATGACTATAGTCAGTGTTGTCAGAGAATATGTAAAGTATCTAGGAACCACATTGACAATCAACAGGTACGTTATATACCCCACGTTTATATGGCATTCATATGTACATAAGAGTATAAAATGGAAGATAACAATTTGAAAATATCTCCTGAAAACTAAGCTCCACCCTGCAGCACGTCCCCGGCTGTACGACCATCGGATATTTTCTCAATAGCTGGAGGGAAAGTGACGACGTCAGCGGCTACAGGTCCAAGTTGGCGGTGGTGGCTAAGTGTTGTTTCTTCCATGTTTGTTGTTTACTGATGTACGTGACATTTGGACACTGACAGCCAGCTGAAACGAAAATTACCAAAACATGTGTTCCTGATTCCAATAATTAACGACAGTGAGTAGCTGCTAATAACATGATGGAACCACCGCACTAACACACCAAATATTAGTCCTGACTGTCAGGGAAATGTAAGGGCAACCACTGATCGTCTGGAGCCGGGAGCCGGGAGCCGGGAGCCGGGAGCCGGGAGCCGGGAGCCGGGCTGGACCACAGGGGCTGATGTTGTAATCACCACCATCTTATACCCATGTGCGCAAACTCTACATCAGCCATCAGTAGACATCCCCGACTGAGTTAAGGCCCAGCCACGTATTCCTGCTGCGTTGTGACAGTTGGGTTAAAACAAGTGCGCGTCAATTTGTGTTTGATGAGCGCTGAGACCCCCCCACATAATGTGATTTACATTGTCAGGGCGTCTGAGTACTGTGTTTATAAAGTGTGTTAACAACGTTCACTTCATAAGTGACTGACAGCCCTGCTTAACATTCCGACAACTAGTCTTCTATTATATTACTACAGGAAGGCACAGTATTCAAAGATGTAAAGGGATTAGACTGCTGTCATGTAAAGCTGCATCTGTCAACATGAAGCTCCTCTGCTGGTGTGGGGGGGATTGTAGGGCTCTTCCAGTATTACGGTTTCAACCCTCAGAACTCTCTCAATGAAAAGAGGGGGGACGGTGTCAGACGCACTAATCCGATTCTTGATGCGTGTAAAATCTATCAGATATAATCTCGAAGGATTAGTGTTCATATCTTTCTGTGTTGCTAAAGTGTATTAAATGAACGTATAACGGAACGTCAGGTACAACAGTTGAGTTTCAGCACAGCTAGCACAGAGATCATGACAAACACTACTCAAGGTCCCTGTATATTATGTGTGACGTGTCAACTGACGGCTAGGTATAGTGACAACCCGTGGCTGTACAACAACTCTACCCTGTGACGTGTCACCTAACGGCTAGATGGAGGGACAACCCACAGTTGTACAACAACTCTACCCTGTGACGTGTCACCTAACGACTAGGTATAGTGACAACCCGTGGCTGTACAACAACTCTACCCTGTGACGTGTCACCTAACGGCTAGATGGAGGGACAACCCACAGTTGTACAACAACTCCACCCTGTGACGTGTCACCTAACGGTTAGGTGTAGTGAGATCCCTACCCTGTGACGTGCCACCTAACGGCTAGGTGTAGTGAGATGCCTACCCTGTGACGTGTCACCTAACGGCTAGGTGTAGTGAGATCCCTACCCTGTGACGTGTCACCTGACGGTTAGGTAATGTGACAACCCACAGCTGTACAACAACTCTACCCTGTGACGTGTCACCTATCGGCTACGTGTAGTGAGATCCCTACCCTGTGACGTGTCACCTGACGACTAGGTGCAGTGACAACCCTGCCCTGTGACGTGTCACCAAACGACTAGGTGTAGTGAGATCCCTACCCTGTGACGTGTCACCTAACGACTAGGTGTAGTGAGATCCCTACCCTGTGACGTCAACTAACGGCTAGGTGTAGTGAGATCCCTACCCTGTGACGTCAACTAACGGCTAGGTGTAGTGAGATCCCTACCCTGTGAGTGTCACCTACCGGCTAGGTGTAGTGAGATCCCTACCCTGCGACGTCACCTAACGGCTAGGTGTAGTGAGATCCCTACCCTGTGACGTGTCACCTAACGGCTAGGTGTAGTGAGATCCCTACCCTGTGACGTGTCACCTAACAGCTAGGTATAGTGAGATCCCTACCCTGTGACGTGTCACCTAACGGCTAGGTGTAGTGAGATGCCTACCCTGTGACGTCACCTAACGGCTAGGTGTAGTGAGATCCCTACCCTGTGACGTGTCACCTAACAGCTAGGTGTAGTGAGATCCCTACCCTGTGACGTCAACTAACGGCTAGGTGTAGTGAGATCCCTACCCTGTGACGTCAACTAACGGCTAGGTGTAGTGAGATCCCTACCCTGTGACGTCAACTAACGTCTAGGTGTAGTGAGATGCCTACCCTTGTGGGCTCTGGTCCCTCACAGGAGTGCCGTGCAGTCTTTCAGGGTGGTGGTGCTGGTGCCTACTTCATTTCCGCTTGACGACGACTGCCGTACGATCCCGGACTTGTTAACGCTGGCGTAGAGGCCTTCGGGGACGTCGATGTCGGTGGTGTTGTCCTCTAGTGTTGTCTCTATCCGGTACTCAGGCTCCGGAGCTTCAGGCCCAAGCTGCATCACTGCATCCTGCCAACAACAGAGGAGGACCACAAACACTACACATGGGATTCGGGCTATGCACGTCCCTGTAATCTCTGTTTATGGAAGATCAATTCCTGAACAGTGAATAACATCATTAATCTTGTACTCTTGTGCACCTGTATATTGCTAGATATATAATTCAGTCTTCAGAAAAATAAGATTGGTTTGCAGACACGGGTTCACAACAAAATGAAACTGAAACTGAAAGTAAGCTGCAAGATTTCTAATCATCGAATGACAAGTAATTACCACGTTCCCCCACCCCCACCCCCCATCCCCATACACATTTCCGCGCCCTTTTCTAGAATGACTTTGAAGTGTATGAAAATATCCATTAAACGATCAGTAAGTAGAGACATTCTATTGCAAGGATAGAAACATACAACAAGGATAAGTAATTGTTTGTGACATTGGGACTCCAGTAGCACAACAATATCAGAGTTACCTCCCTTGCGTTAGCGCTCGCTCAGTTCTTCATGTGACTATTGCAGTGGATTAGTGGCTGAAAGCAAACGTGTGTGAGGGTGAGATGTAACAAGCTACAGGTGAACGTGGCTGAGGGTGAGATGCAACAAGCTACAGGTGAACGTGAGTGAGGGAGAGATGTAACAAGGTAGAGGTGAAGGTGGGTGAGGGTGAGATGTAACAAGCTACAGGTGAACGTGGGTGAGGGTGAGATGTAACAAGCTACAGGTGAACGTGGGTGAGGGTGAGATACAACAAGCTACAGGTGAACGTGGGTGAGGGTGAGATGTAACAAGCTACAGGTGACCGAGGGTGAGGGTGAGATGTAACAAGCTACAGGTGACCGAGGGTGAGGGTGAGATGTAACAAGCTACAGGTGAAGGTGGGTGAGGGTGAGATGCAAGTGTAGCGTGTATGATATCTTACCCTTTCTTCTGTGTGACGATCATTCCTGTAACAAGGATCATGTTTGTATTATCGAAAGATTTCCGTATAACATACATTAGTGTCGAACATTAGTCACTTAGTATTATCATGTACTTCAAACAAAACATATTTCCCCTCTGAACAGGTAACCTCCCATTACCCCTACATGCCACTACCCCTACAGCTTATAACAACATAGTTTATGGTCTGTTGCATAACTAATCTCCTGCCTGTTACCTATTCCATACAGTGGACTGGTCCACTTAAGATGCACAACATGACACAAGACAGATTTTAAAAGTGACTTTAATACATGTGTTATCACAAAGTACCACATCATTGAGATCAATTGTCAAGTTTTTCAGTCTATTTACATTCAGTGTTTTCATATCATCATATAAGGATGAACAAAGATCACATTATCACAAGTGTTTCATATCAACATATCAGGATGAGAGAAAGACCACATTATTACATTATCACAAGTGTTCAAGTGTCAGTGTTACAGTCTATCAAGCTTGAGCAGGTAGCCGACGGCGTCAAGAAACTGAAGAGGGGATTTCTGTCCACGCTGAAGCTGTTCCTTGAGTCTGCACAGACGGTTGTCGATCTCTCTGTACACTCGTTTTCTGTTTGTTGGCGCAGCACCAAAGTCAATCTGAGCAATCCTCACTCTCTCGGCGTGTTCGACTCTCCTGATGACTTCTACAAATCTGTAGATGTTCGGGTGCCTGTGTGGAATTTCTCGATTCAGACGGTTGTGGAATCCTTCCAGGTTGTTGTTTGTCCTCGGCCCAGCTGTCAAGTTGTGGTTCCACAGGTGAAGAAAAATCTGGCAGTGTCGTCGACCCATGTTGTCACGATGTAGTCGTTGAAGTCGCCAGCTCTTGGGACGTCAGGAGTGTCATCCATGGCTTCAATCCAAGTGTCTTGGACCGCGGCTTGAGGAAGTAGAGGTAGTCCAGCTGCTCTCCTGATCCACTTGGTGACTTCGGGGTTTTCCTTGTAGGCAACAGCTAGTCAAGATCCTGAACCTTCCTCCAGATGGCTTGACAGAAATGGAAGAAACAGCCCTTCACGTCAGCAGTGGGAAATTCTGTTTCTATGGCGTGGATTGCTGCTAGCTCAAAATCGGTCTGGATGCAGGCAGGATCAAGCGGTCTGTTGAGTCTCTGCTGAACTTCATCCTTGAGCAATCGGAAGAGTCTGGAGTAGGTTGTTGTCTGGCGGTCCGGAAGAAGGGCGAAGATGAGGGGATATGTTGAGCTGCCACGTCTTGCATGGATGATGTATACTTGATTCCACAGTGCAGGACAGGCTGTGAAAGTTCCATCCATGTAGAGGTTGTCAGCTGACTGCAAGGCTTCAAGACTCTCTTGTGTTCCGAAGGCCAAGATCTTGTCGTCATGGCCGTCCGCAAACAGGAGGAATGGTCTACCATCTGCTGTCTGCGTCCAGGGATCTTGGAGGTCGACTTCTGATCTCGTCTGTGGTAAGACAGGAATCGTCTTCTGGCGGTGGCGGTACAGGGCACTGCTAACAGATGGAAAGGAGGGCATGGTACGTGTCTCGTCATCAGTCAGGTTGGTAAGCTCGTTGTTGTAGATGGTGCGCATCGGTATTGACTCCTCCCTGGCTCTCTTCCTCAGGTTGCTGACAAACCGGACCTTCTGGCTATCCTCTGGTGGGTGATTGTGTTCAGTCGTATTTCTTACCACATCGCCAACAGTTGTGACTCTTCCTTTGCATGTTGACTGCACACACTTCCAGTGTACACAGGTCTGTCGCTCAACATTCTTAGTGTGAAGATATCCATCCAACAGAACTTGACGGCTACCTCTCCGTGACATAACAAACTCAACATTGCGAAGACCAGCCATGTTGATGCCATGTTTGTTTCATGTCAGCACTTATATACTGTATGGAACAATCTCAATTTCCTGTATCATCTCCACGTTTTATTTCTCTCAACTTCTCAACATTGTAATATATGTAACATTAAAGTGCACTATAACAACTTTTCTTAACAACATTTAGCAATCACAACACTTTTCCAATTGTATGTTTCTTCTACTCAGGGTTGAGGTTTGTTTTCATCATGAGACCACTAATTTCCTTGCCACAAAAGACTAATCACATTTATGCATCCCTTGATCTCATCTATGCTCCATGCACTAATCCCTCTTTAGGATTAGTCTATTATATCAGACAGGTAAATGCTAGGTGTTGTTTTAACTAGCTGTAGGGGTACTGGAGTGTAGGGGTAGTGGCATGTAGGGGTTATGGGTGTGAACCACGGTACTCGATATTCGATACACTGTACACGGTACACGGTACTCGATAGTCGATACACTGGCCACGGTACTCGATAGTCGATACACTGTACACGGTACTCGATAGTCGATTCACTGTACATGGTACACGGTAGTCGATACACTGTACACGGTACACGGTACTCAATAGTCAATACACTGTACACGGTACTCGATACACTGTACACGGTACACGGTACTCGATTGGCGATACACTGTACACGGTACACTATACATTTTCCTCCGGGAGAAAAACCTACCCCTGTCCGCTGTGATCTGGGTCGTCAGGTATTGCTCGGAGGAATGGCGGCTCAACTTCTTCATCACTTCGACTCTCTTCCGTTCGTGTTTTGGTATTAATTCATAACCAAAGGACCGGTAAATTGCGCCACTGCCAAGAAATGAGATTATTTTACATATACAAAACTGTTGCAATATATGATAAGCTTCATATTCTGTTAAAGAGTCTGTATTCGCTAGACGAAGGTATTTAAAGGCCGGTAATGATACGAGATAGTGGTTTAACTGGACGTGTATACCGCCATGTTTCAGTGACTCAAACGATCACCCTTGGTACGGACAATGATCACTTCTGGTTTCCATGATTAGTTTAAGACCATGTAAGGCATGGATCCGGTGGTTCCAATCTACCTGGTTGACTGAGTCAGTGTACCATGAGTGAGTGAGTGAGTTTAGTTGCTGCACTCAGCAATATTCCAGCTATATGGCAGCGGTCTGTAAATAATCGAGTCTGGACCAAACAATCCAGTGATCAACAGCATGAGCATCGATCTGCGCGTTTGGGAACCGATGACATGTGTCAACCAAGTCAGCGAGCCTGACCACCCGATCCCGTTAGTCGCCTCTTACGACAAGCATAGTCGCCTTAAGTAGCAAGCATGGGTTGCTGAAGACCTATTCTACCCCGTATCTTCACGGGTCCAGTGTACCATGACTAATTCCATATAAGGGTGGGACCTGGTGGTTCCAATCTCTCCGTTTGACTGAGTCAGTGTACCATGACTATGTGAATTGTTGTTATCAGCCATTTGTTTGTTCAAATGTTGTTCTATACCCAGGCCTTGCTAGATATACATAAACATTACTGTCTTGCTTCAGGTATGTTATGTCGTGAGCAGGTGGTGTTTGTAGGTAGCATATTAATGCCACGTTCATTTACATGCTGTCTAATTCTACACGTCATTCTTCGGGCCTGATACATTAAATACAAGGAATATAGAGAGCACTTACCAGTTGTAAAAAATAACTGCCATTGTTATACAGAGGATGAGGAGAAGGATGGCCACTGTGCAGCTGGCGATCAAGTAGTTGAGCTCGGTTTCAGCGGCGATCACTGAAACACATTCACAGCTTACGTTATTGGGATCCTCTAGATGTTACCAGTGTCGTACTTTGCTGAATACCACCATGTTGGTATTGGGTGTATGTCAACATAACACATACACTGTCATACTTTGCTGAATACTGCCATGTTGGTGTTGGGTGTATGTCAACATAACACATACAGTGTCTTACTTTGCTGGATATAGCCATGTTGGTGTCGGGTGTATGTCAACATAACACATACGGTGTCATACTTTGCTGGATACTGCCATGTTGGTGTTGGGTGTATGTAAACATAACACATACACTGTCATACTTTGCTGGATATTGCCATGTTGGTGTTGGGTGTATGTCAACGTATCACAAACACTGTCATACTTTGCTGGATATTGCCATGTTGGTGTTGGGTGTATGTCAACATAACACATACGGTGTCATACTTTGCTGGATATTGACATGTTGGTGTTGGGTGTATGTCAACATTACACATACAGTGTCATACTTTGCTGGATATTGCCATGTTGGTATTGGGTGTATGTCAACATAACACATACAGTGTCATACTTTGCTGGATATTGCCATGTTGGTGTTGGGTGTATGTCAACATAACACATACACTGTCATACTTTGCTTGATATTGCCATGTTGGTGTTGGGTGTATGTCAACATAACACATACACTGTCATACTTTGCTTGATATTGCCATGTTGGTGTTGGGTGTATGTCAACATAACACATACACTGTCATACTTTGCTGAATACTGCCATGTTGGTGTTGGGTGTATGTCAACATAACACATACACTGTCATACTTTGCTGAATACTGCCATGTTGGTGTTTGGTGTATGTCAACATAACACATACACTGTCATACTTTGCTGGATACCGCCATTACGCGGAGTGATACTCAGGTCACGGTAACCACAATGCGGAAGTTTCCATAGTGACGTATAGTGTCAGATTTCATCAGTGTCATGAAACGGTTATGAAGTAAATACAGAACGTCACACCAGTGCCTTTATACCTAACGTGTTGAACTAAAAGATGTCATGGTTGGAGAGAAACAACGACTTCGAAGAACTATCTATAATGTGCTAGTTTGGCGTTCTGTATATTTGTTTAACGTCCTACAACAGGGGAGAAATGGGAGAAGTGACGGGGCCCCAAAACACGATAACATTCCCTGGGCCACAACCGAAAACATAATAACATGGTCAAGGTCCCACACCCAAACACGATAACATGGTCAAGGTCCCACATCCAAACACGATAACATGGTCAGTGTCCCACACCAAAACACGATAACATGGTCAGGGTCCCACACCAAAACATGATAACATGGTCAGGGTGCCACACCCAAACACGATAACATGGTCAGGGTGCCACACCCAAACACGATAACATGGTCAGTGTCCCACACCAAAACATGATAACATGGTCAGGGTGCCACACCCAAACACGATAACATGGTCAGTGTCCCACACCAAAACACGATAACATGGTCAGTGTCCCACACCAAAACACGATAACATGGTCAGGGTCCCACACCAAAACATGATAACATGGTCAGGGTGCCACACCCAAACACGATAACATGGTCAGGGTGCCACACCAAAACATAATAACATAGTCAGGGTGCCACACCCAAACATGATAACATAGTCAGGGTGCCACACCAAAACACGATAACATGGTCAGGGTCCCACACCCGAATACGATAACATGGTCAGTGTCCCACACCCAAACACGATAACATGGTCAGGGTCCCACACCCAAACATGATAACATGGTCAGGGTGCCACACCCAAACACGATAACATGGTCAGGGTCCCACACCCAAACACGATAACATGGTCAGTGTCCATCACCCACACCAAAACACGATAACATGGTCAGTGTCCCACACCAAAACACGATAACATGGTCAGGGTGCCACACCCAAACACGATAACATAGTCAGGGTGCCACACCCAAACACGATAACATGGTCAGTGTCCCACACCAAAACATGATAACATGGTCAGGGTGCCACACCGAAACACGATAACATGGTCAGTGTCCCACACCAAAACACGATAACATGGTCAGTGTCCCACACCAAAACACGATAACATGGTCAGGGTCCCACACCAAAACATGATAACATGGTCAGGGTGCCACACCCAAACACGATAACATGGTCAGGGTGCCACACCAAAACATAATAACATGGTCAGGGTGCCACACCCAAACATGATAACATAGTCAGGGTGCCACACCAAAACACGATAACATGGTCAGTGTCCCACACCCGAATACGATAACATGGTCAGTGTCCCACACCCAAACACGATAACATGGTCAGGGTCCCACACCCAAACACGATAACATGGTCAGGGTGCCACACCCAAACACGATAACATGGTCAGGGTGCCACACCCAAACACGATAACATGGTCAGTGTCCATTACCCACACCAAAACACGATAACATGGTCAGTGTCCCAAACCAAAGCACGATAACATGGTCAGTGTCCCACACCCGAACACGATAACATGGTCAGGGTCCCACACCCACACCAAAACACGATAACATGGTCAGGGTCCCACACCCAAACACGATAACATGGTCAGGGTCCCACACCAAAACACGATAACATGGTCAGGGTGCAACACCCAAACACGATAACATAGTCAGGGTGCCACACCCAAACACGATAACATGGTCAGTGTCCCAAACCAAAACATGATAACATGGTCAGGGTGCCACACCGAAACACGATAACATGGTCAGTGTCCCACACCAAAACACGATAACATGGTCAGTGTCCCACACCAAAACACGATAACATGGTCAGGGTCCCACACCAAAACATGATAACATGGTCAGGGTGCCACACCCAAACACGATAACATGGTCAGGGTGCCACACCAAAACTTAATAACATGGTCAGGGTGCCACACCCAAACATGATAACATAGTCAGGGTGCCACACCAAAACACGATAACATGGTCAGTGTCCCACACCCACACCAAAACACGATAACATGGTCAGGGTCCCACACCCAAACACGATAACATGGTCAGGGTCCCACACCCAAACACGATAACATGGTCAGGGTGCCACACCCAAACACGATAACATGGTCAGGGTGCCACACCCAAACACGATAACATGGTCAGTGTCCATTACCCACACCAAAACACGATAACATGGTCAGTGTCCCAAACCAAAGCACGATAACATGGTCAGTGTCCCACACCCAAACACGATAACATGGTCATGGTGCCAGACCCAAACACGATAACATGGTGAGGGTCCCACACCAAAACACGATAACATGGTCAGTGTCCCACACCAAAACACGATAACATGGTCAGGGTCCCACACCCACACCAAAACACGATAACATGGTCAGGGTCCCACACCCAAACACGATAACATGGTCAGGGTCCCACACCAAAACACGATAACATGGTCAGGGTCCCACACCCAAACACAATAACATGGTCAGGGTGCCACACCCAAACATGATAACATGGTCAGTGTCCCAAACCAAAACATGATAACATGGTCAGTGTCCCACACCCAAACACGATAACATGGTCAGGGTGCCACACCCAAACACGATAACATGGTGAGGGTCCCACACCAAAACACGATAACATGGTCAGGGTCCGACACCAAAACATGATAACATGGTCAGGGTGCCACACCCAAACACGATAACATGGTGAGGGTCCCACACCAAAACACGATAACATGTCAGGGTGCCACACCCAAACACAATAACATGGTCAGTGTCCCACACCCAAACACGATAACATGGTCAGTGTCCCACTCCAAAACATGATAACATGGTCAGGGTGCCACACCCAAACACGATAACATGGTGAGGGTCCCACACCAAAACACGATAACAGAGTCAGGGTCCCACACCAAAACACGATACCATGGTCAGTGTCCCACACCAAAACACGATAACATGGTCAGTGTCCCACAACAAAACATAATAACATGGTCAGGGTCCCACACCAAAACATAAGAACATAGTCAGGGTGCCACACCCAAACATGATAACATAGTCAGGGTGCCACACCAAAACATAATAACATAGTCAGGGTGCCACACCCAAACATGATAACATAGTCAGGGTGCCACACCAAAACATAATAACATAGTCAGGGTGCCACACCAAAACATAATAACATAGTCAGGGTGCCACACCCAAAGATGATAACATAGTCAGGGTCCCACACCAAAACATAGTAACATGGTCAGGGTCCCAAATCAAAACATGATAACATATTCAGGGTGCCACACCCAAACACGATAACATGGTCAGGGTGCCACACCCAAACATGATAACATAGTCAGGGTGCCACACCCAAACACGATAACATGTCAGGGTGCCACAACCAAACACGATAACATGGTCAGTGTCCCACACCAAAACACGATAACATGGTCAGTGTCCCACATCAAAACATGATAACATGGTCAGGGTCCCACACCAAAACACGATAACATAGTCAGGGTACCACACCCAAACACGATAACATGGTCAGGGTGCCACACCCAAACACGATAACATGGTGAGGGTCCCACACCAAAACACGATAACATAGTCAGGGTCCCACACCAAAACACGATAACAGGCCTCGCCCTCTCTCAAATACCTCATACTATGTCTACACACTGATGACCCATTCAACACATGTATTCATAATTATTAACCCGTAATGTAGACATCAGCAGCCACGCCCTTTGACGTTAGAGAAATGTAGTTTCCGACCTGAACCTGGATACGGTTGTTTCCTAGCCAGACAAGTGTGTTCAATACGGAGTGTTTACCTGATGCTAGACTGCCCGTATTGTGGGACATGTGGATGGTACACCGCTCGTTCATCTTGTGTCCCAGCTCAATACAGAGGGCTGTGTGTCTCATAGCAGCCATAGAGACATAGTCCATATTACACTTGCTTACAGATGATTACATTATCAGTGCTCAAAATTTGACCAAACATATATTTGTACAATTTCATTTGATATACTTTGAATGTGAAAACGATCTCATAGTAACAAACTACTAAGCTTTTCCTGTGGGACATCTAGACTCGATTATTTTACAGACCGCCGTCATACAGCTGGGATATTGCTGAGTGCTGCATAAAACTAAACTCAGTGTGGATTATACATGACCAACTGTGTAACTGTAGAGTGATTCTTTGAGAGGCATTTTAGAAATTAATGAAAACCAAGTTCTATGGTGGTCAACTTCTTAATTGCAATGAGTGCAACGTTTCGGTGTAGGTACTAACACCGTTACCAACCTTGAGTTGAACCTGACTTCAACTGTAGACGATACATGATCAACTGTGTACCTGCAGAGAATACATGATCAACTGTGTACCTGTAGACGATACATGATCAAATGTGTACCTGTAGACGATACATGATCAACTGTGTATCTGTAGACGATACATGGTCAACTGTGTACCTAAAGACGACACATGATCAACTGTGAACCTGTAGACGATACAAGATCAACTGTGAACCTGTAGACGATACATGATCAACTGTGAACCTGTAGACGATACAAGATCAACTGTGTACCTGTAGACGATACATGATCAACTGTGTACCTGAAGACGACACATGACCAACTTTGTACCTGAAGACGATACATGATGAGCTGTGTACCTGTAGACGATACATGATCAACTGTGTACCTGTAGACGATACATGATGAACTGTGTACCTGTAGACGATACATGATCAACTGTGTACCTGTAGACGATACAAGATGAACTGTGAACCTGTAGACGATACATGATCAACTGTGTATCTGTAGACGATACATGGTCAACTGTGTACCTAAAGACGATACATGATCAACTGTGAACCTGTAGACGATACAAGATCAACTGTGAACCTGTAGACGATACAAGATCAACTGTGTAGCTGAAGAATATACATGATCAACTGTGTACCTGAAGACGATACATGATGAACTGTGTACCTGTAGACGATACATGATCAACTGTGTACCTGTAGACGATACATGATCAACTGTGTACCTGTAGACGATACAAGATCAACTGTGTACCTGTAGACGATACAAGATCAACTGCGTACCTGTAGAGGATACAAGATCAACTGTGTACCTGTAGACAATACATGATCAACTGTGTACCTGTAGACGATACATGATCAACTGTGTACCTGCAGACGATACATGATCAACTGTGTATCTGTAGACGATACATGGTCAACTGTGTACCTAAAGACGATAAATGATCAACTGTGTACCTGAAGACGGTACATGATGAACTGTGTACCTGTAGACGATACATGATCAACTGTGAACCTGTAGACGATACATGATGAACTGTGTACCTGAAGACGATACATGATCAACTGTGTACCTGAAGACGATACAAGATCAACTGTGTAGCTGAAGAATATACATGATCAACTGTGTACCTGAAGACGATACATGATGAACTGTGTACCTGTAGACGATACATGATCAACTGTGTACCTGTAGACGATACATGATGAACTGTGTACCTGTAGACGATACATGATCAACTGTGTACCTGTAGACGATACATGATCAACTGTGTACCTGTAGACGATACAAGATCAACTGTGTACCTGTAGACGATACATGATCAACTGTGTACCTGTAGACAATACAAGATCAACTGTGAACCTGTAGACGATACAAGACCAACTGCGTAGCTGTAGACGATACATGATCAACTGTGTACCTGTAGACGATACATGATCAACTATGTACCTGTAGACGATACATGATCAACTGTGAACCTGTAGACGATACAAGATCAACTGTGTACCTGTAGACGATACATGATCAACTGTGTACCTGAAGACGATACATGACCAACTGCGTACCTGAAGACGATACATGATGAACTGTGTACCTGTAGACGATACATGATCAACTGTGTACCTGAAGACGATACATGACCAACTGCGTACCTGAAGACGATACATGATCAACTATGTACCTGTAGACGATACAAGATCAACTGTGTACCTGTAGACGATACATGATCAACTGTGTACCTGAAGACGATACATGACCAACTGCGTACCTGAAGACGATACATGATGAACTGTGTACCTGTAGACGATACATGATCAACTGTGTACCTGTAGACGATACAAGATCAACTGTGTAGCTGAAGAATATACATGATCAACTGTGTGTACCTGTAGACGATACATGATCAACTGTGTAACTGTAGGCGACATATCTCGCCCTCAGGCTGGGGAATGCGCGTCTTCGTTTATGCTTTGTTTATGGGTACGTGTCATGTTTTTCTGTGTAGTTGTGTGTATAACAATCCGCCATGCTCGTCAGCTGTCGTAACTGTCACACCTAGGAGGTGTATTTTACGGGCTGTCCGACGTGCTGCCCACCATATACCCTGACGGTATTTCCCAACTGTATATCTATATGACCACCATCCAAACATTCAACAAACATTCCGTGTTCACGAAATACAAAAGGATCATGTAATAATCCTGTAGCGTCTTGCCTACAACTGTACACATTTTCAATCCAATGAAATGAAAACAATCAACTTTTGTGTAACAAAGAATCAATGTTATTGAAGGTAAAAATTGTTTGCGTGATTTACAGTTATTGTAAAGCCATGTTGTGGAGGTTCGGAGATATTGCGATACGCAAGTCAGGCAACAATGACGCAACTTCCTAATCGACTTCACCGACTGTACTTGACAATATCTCAAATCCCCCCTGCTCTTACATAATTGACGGCAATTATCTGCTGTGAGTGAACGTGGTTGCAGCAAGGTGTTCAGGGGCGCCAGGCGTGATAACCTGGTCAATTAACTCACGTTTTGTAGATATACCTTTTTTGCCAGATGTGGACAACAAAAGATTTATATCACTATTACGCAATTCCTTGAGGCGTATCCATTCACCCTGGTATATAGTTGTTTATAAGGTAAAAGAATGCCAACGGCAATTTGAAAGATAAAACCAACGAATTCCAATATCCATTATAACATGGTGACATGATTCAATTGATACTGAGTAAACAGATCATCAGGATAAGCAGGGTAACCGGACTTGACATGTATGTGTACTCCTGTTGCCGGGTGACGACAGTACACCGAGACAGTGGTGTATCGGGGATCACAGACCTCCGCGGACACCCAGTCCAGTTTATATATATACTGTACGCTCGGTATTCTCATCACTTTCTTTATATATATATATATATATATATATCCTGAAACAAATATATCCAAGAAAGCCCATGCAAATCTAGAATTTGTGGCAAGTCCAGATTTCCACAGTTTCAAAATAAAGAAGGTGTCTGGGTTCCTTTTCATTATAGTATGTGATTATATTTTCATGAACAGTATTTTTCTGTAAAATATGTTCATTTCAGAAACTAGATGTTAGTCTAGCTGTGGTGCTGAAACATCTGATGCTGACATCCTCAAACTATGGATCATCACTGTCGGGAACATACAGAATGAGCAGTCACAGCCCAAACCCCACTTACACAACATCCCCACCATACTGGGATACGTTTACAAGCCACAAATACAGATGGAAGGTTTGTTAGTCGCTTAGTGCCGTGTGTATAGCGAGTGAGTGAGTAAGTGAGTATGGTTTTGGCAATATTCCAGCAATACCACGGCGGGGACACCAGAAATGGGCTTCACACAATGTACCCACGCCAGGAATCGAACCCAGGTCTTCTGCGTGACGAGCGGACGCTGTAACCACTAGTGTACCCCACCGCCCCGCCGTGTGTATAAACGTGCTGTTATGACTAACAGTATTTCTATGATACAGGACACGGGTTGGCAAGGACAGTCCTGTATATTCAGACAAACCTTAACGACTAAGTATCGCATCGCATGTGGATTATCCGCTAAAAACATAAAAACACCCCATTTCTAAAACACGAGAGGTCGTGGGGGTATTTATGGGTCTTTCCCACATTGGGACCTTAACACGTTCAGCACAGGACAAGGAACGTACAGGTGTAGTAACCGGTGTAGTTTGATATGGATACTCCACTCTGACACAGTGCACTAACTCCGGGTGGACCAGTAGTCCGTCCATCTAATGCCGAGCGCAAGGCAGAGCAATAACAAGCACCATCTCTCTGCAGGATCCGCGATGCTTGCGACTAGTGCATGCCGCACCTTTGTGCAACTTACATTCCTCCGAACTCCTTCATACAGCCAGTTTACAGCGGATGTACTGTCAGGATAAACGAGAGTCAATAAATGTGCCCACACGTTTCTGACAG
The DNA here is from genome assembly GCF_003918875.1 of Haliotis rubra. Lineage (NCBI taxonomy): Eukaryota > Metazoa > Mollusca > Gastropoda > Lepetellida > Haliotidae > Haliotis > Haliotis rubra. The sequence goes on from NW_025767641.1 coordinate 187,406, forward strand.
TCAGCTCACCTCACCAGGTATTAGGTGTGAAGTATCTCTCTCGTCGTGCAGCTCTTGGCCGGCTTGACTCGGTGGTGGTGGGTACGGTTAAGTGAAGAATTGCAATCATAATTGTTCGTAACATGTTGCCAAGTTGTCTTTCAGTTAAAGACGAATTCAATAAACAGTTAAGTTTTCCATGATGATTATTTTTTGCCTGTCCATTTCACACCGAGCCAAACAGGACTGTGGTGAACAGACGTTACTTGGAGTCATCAACTCTAGCCTGTAACCCTGTCCTTTCCCTTATTGGAAATAGTGAAACATGTCTCTCTGAACCCCAGCTGAGTCAGACCGTGGTCTGCCAGGACCGTCTCCCATATCCGTGGTATATTTACTCATATACACGCACACTCCGACACCACCTTATGACTGTGACGTCACCAACATTCATTCATATGTGCACTGTCAACTGTCATACCCGCCTGCAGCTACAGGGTCGTAAGACTGTTACATCACTACAATGCGGTGGTTATGACGCCTTTTACTGTTTGGGGATATTGTTTGAGGACAAGGAAATAGTGAACCAGCAGTTTAAATACTTTTCCCCATTGATCCCATGGGTGTTGATCTTTCTGTGAGGCACTATGGGCTTTTCAGAGCATGGTAGTATTCTTAAAATATGGCCATCAATCATGGTCTCGTAGAATACACTGAGGTACATTACATGACTATAAGGTTGTGTAGACATTGCAATACAGCTAGATGGGGGATTGAAAACTGCCTCGGTTTATACCAGTACTGCCTCGTATTATACCAGTATTACCACGTATCATTTCAGTACTGCCACATAGCCCGGCTCGTGACCACTAGACAGGTTCCTGAGTGTGACCACTAGACAGGTTCCTGAGTGTGACCACTAGACAGGTTCTTCAGTGTGACCACTAGACAGGTTCCTGAGTGTGAGCACTGGACAGGTTCCTGAGTGTGACCACTAGACAGTTTCTTTAGTGTGACCACTAGACAGGTTCCTGAGTGTGACCACTAGACAGGTTTCTGAGTGTGACCACTAGACAGGTTCCTGAGTGTGACCACTTGACAGATTCTTCAGTGTGACCACTAGACAGGTTCCTGAGTGTGACCACTTGACAGGTTCTTCAGAGTGACCACTAGACAGGTTCCTGAGTGTGACCACTAGACAGGTTCCTGAGTGTGACCACTAGACAGGTCCCTGAGTGTGACCACTAGACAGGTTCCTGAGTGTGACCACTAGACAGGTTTCTGAGTGTGACCACTAGACAGGTTCCTGAGTGTGACCATTTGACAGGTTCTTCAGTGTGACCACTAGACAGGTTCCTGAGTGTGACCACTTGACAGGTTCTTCATAGTCACCACTAGACAGTTTCTTCAGTCTGACCACTAGACGGTTTCTTCAGTCTGACCACTAGACAGTTTCTTCAGTCTGACCACTAGACAGATTCTTCAGTGTTACCACTAGGCCAACGCCCGAGACCCACGATTACCGAACTCTAACACATGTTACAAAATGTATGCCAAAACATGTTCGACAGCTGTATAACCACTTGACACGGAACCTTCGTTCACTGAAGTACACAGTATGCAGCGGCTAATTGTGTACCTGGGGTATTTGTATTTCAAATGTGTATCTTGTTCAAGCGGACCTTCTTTAACCTTTTTTAGGCCAACAAGGATTGAATCGGGTTTCACGCACAGATGGGATTGCACTTCCTTGTTGAGGCAGAACATTGTTTACAGACAATGCTGCACATTGTGCTGCCGTGAGGGAACTTGTGTCCTTCAAGGGATTCACCGGATTGTCTTTCTCAAAGGGTGCACTATCAACATGTCTTCTTTATAGCATTGTCCATGCAAGCGGTGTACATGGAAATGTTTGTGACCAAGCAGATCGAATGTTCTCGGGGTTCTTCAAACCGGAGTAGTGTTGCAGCACATATCGCGAGGCTATAGTGAGGCTTCATATCGTAGTTTGAGGGGCATCAAAGCTGCCGTATATCACGGTATTAGGATACAACATGCTAGGCCATGTCATAATCTATTTTGTATTACCTCACACACAAATGTCGCTTTCTGATTGGCTCAGCGCTCTTCTAATATTTTCAATGTACAATGTTACAAGCGAGTAACATTTTCTGTGTTACCCGCTGGGAATGCCGAATAGTGAGAATTCATTTGGTACTTCTTGTTAGTAATTCTTTATCTCGAATAATTGAGTCACATATGACGTACGGAAATTACCGATATTTTGCGAATGCAAATCGATGAAAGGGAGATAACACTAAAGTTTGTTTTTCTTGTCGTCTGTCATTGTCGGTATTGGCTAATTGCCTAACACTGGTGCTCCTTATTATGGTTCGATACCCGTGCTTCAAACAGATAAAAAAATTCATTTATCTTCGGTAAGATAAATACGGTGTTCACAGGACCCCCTCGGGGCCCATGGGTTGATGTACCCTCAATGTTTGTTTATGTTTGCGTTAGGGACAACAGGGCGTGATGAGGAGAACTGTCACGTGCGTCAAGGCCGACAGGGCGTGATGAGGAGTACTGTCACGTGCGTCAAGACCAACAGGGTCTGATGAGGAGAACTGTCACATGCGTCAAGGCCGACAGGGCGTGATGAGGAGTACTGTCACGTGCGTCAAGACCAACAGGGTCTGATGAGGAGTACTGTCACATGCGTCAAGGCCGACAGGGCGTGATGAGGAGTACTGTCACGTGCGTCAAGCCAACAGGGCGTGATGAGAAGTACTGTCACCTCCGTCAAGTTGAATCAGCTAACGTTTACACACCTACTTCCGTCATACACGTCTCGGTAGACCTTTTCGGTCTTTATTCGGTTATTATCTTCCACTATATTGTATACACAACGATAACATTACGTATCAAAGCAAAAACGAATTGTGATATGATAATGATAGCATTCAAACCTACCAACAAAGCATATAACACTATCGTCTATTCCACTGTAAACAACACTCACTACACCAGCGTGTTTAGTAATAACATAATACATTATCTCGGCCCTTTGTACTTTGTTAAGTGGGTGAGTGAGTTAGGTTTTACGCCTCACTCAGCAATATTCCAACTATATGGCGGCGGTCTGTAAATAATGAAGTCTGGACCAGACAATCCAGTGATCAACAACATGAGCATCGATCTACGGTATACGATGCGATGACGCGTGTCAGCCAAGTCAGCGAGCCTGACCACCCGATCCCGTTAGTTGCCTCTTACGACAAGCATGGGTTACTGAAGATCAATTCTAACCCGGATCTTCACGGGTTGTAGTTTGTTAAGTACTGGGTAGTATTGTCTTTATCAACACCATTTGAAAGTAGAGGGTAAACTGGTACAATTAAACATTGTTTTCATTTAAAACTTATATATATAGTTATACAAGTCAGTGTATAGGGAATTGTTTCATCATGACGTCCCTGGTAGTGGAATAACAGTCCCTGACCTATACAGGAGCTGTACCAGGACGTCGTCGTCACACACACAGGCTACATCCACTTAATGGACATCGTCCATAGATAGTATTCTAGCGGGAAACAATAAGATTCTGAACAGTATTATTATCATCTGTCTGATTCTCCTATCTTTGTTCAAACAGAGACCATATAATAGACTATTATATGGTTTCTGGTTCAAGGGATCATATTTCCAGACTTATAAATCTATATATCACGCCCGGTGAAGCTTTGAAAGCTGCAATCATGTTGTGTACACATGTATATACAGTGTGTACCGTGTTGGCCATACCGGCTACGGCGGGAGCAGAAACTGCCTGGCCCCATGTTGACCCGACTGGGTGGATCTACAGCCCCAGTATGGTATGTATGTAGGTCAGCTTTTGATCATACTGAGAATATGCTTGTTCAATGCAAAACGTTTTCAATGCCTAAAGTCCCGAGAAGGGAATGTACACTGCGTTGAATGACTAATCTGAAATAGTTCATATCAAATTCAAACAACATATTCGAAACAACAAAAAATATATCACGTATTTACAGCCCGATTGTTTCCAATTGAAAACGATAAATTGCAAATTAACTCAAAATCGGGGAGAGTCTATGAAAATTCCATACTGTACCCTGCACCCAACAATATCTGCTGCCTATTATTTTTGTACCCATCATTGGACAAAGTTGTTGACGAAACTATCATGTTGTTAGGTGCACAATTGGACACTTTTAACGGAGGGGGCACAACAGTAGGAGGAACAGCCCAAACACGTCCTGCACGTGCTACAAAGTGTACGGTATTGTACACTCACAAACATGAAGCAGACAGAAGAAAACAGTTGTATGATATTAATAAATGCTTGAAACGACCGTTTGAAGCTAAGCTCTTGGTATGTCTATTAAGAAGCTGAAAAATGTTGTCCGTCGACGGGATTCTGGAAATCAGGCCATTGGTTGATAAATTAGACAGTTTTTAATAAAATAAATGAGACGTAAAATTGTTCATCTGATTTTTTTAAATGTACGTGCCACTAAGACTGTTGAAGGAATACCCTGAAAGTGAACCTGTGAATGATACTAGAATGAGTGTACTTGTGTTAGATATATACATCACATATGACCCTGTGATCTGGAGGTACTGGTATGTCGGTTACTCCTGTGTATATGGACTCCGGGTCAAGTCAGGACTCATTATCCAGGCATGTCTGTCAACTACCCGCCGCAGGCAATGGTCCTTTATCTTAAAATGTCTTTGTAGTTGCCACGCTTCATCAAGCATGTCTATATGTGTCAAAGGAAACCCTGGTTTATGAGGGGAATTTACAACTCCTCTAGCAGATCTAGAGTGATATAGCTTGGACACTAGCGCAATATACACTAATTATACAGTGACCACGAGTCTCTAAAAATAGATATATATTCAATTTGTGACATTTTAAACTGTCAAGTCGTCGTCTTCCTGTTGAAACTGGAAGATGGTTCAATATCGATTATAATTGTAGAAAATGTACTTTGTGCACCTTAAATGTACTAGAGATGAGTACCACTACCTGTTTAACTGTCAATATTTTAACGAAAGAAGAAAAAGGTTTATTCCCAAAAGGTTCATTACAATATGATTCATATATTTCAAACAAAACAATGTATCCACCTAAATAAGATTGTCCATATTTTGCCGCCATGAGCTATGTAGATTCAGATACATACTCCTTCAATACATTATTCATGCATATACTTAGCCATGTATACACCCGTATACAATTATTTTATATCTCTTCATGCTACATTGTAGTCTTGAGTGAATACAGTAAGGTAAATCAGGGTGGGTTTGTTAGAGGATTTGTTGCTTCAGTGCAATCACATACTGATTGTTTGATACAGACAGTGTCTGTGGGCAAGTACATATTCACTGTTCTAAATATACAAACTTATAACACACAGGCACACACATGGAGAAAATATTTCTTCCGTTTTGAAATATTTCAACAGCATGTCGCTGTCCAGATCGTGGTCGATCGTTTCAACACAACAAAACCCGGAGTATTTATAGTTCACGTGTCAGGTCTACACCCGTTCGTGAATGAACCACCAGTTCGGTCCACCATGACGAATCTGGTTTAGGAGCTGACAGCCTTCAGTTGGAACTCACGATTTGTGGCAGTTATTTCCCGAGTGTGTGTAAAACACGCACTATAAAGTGTGGGCTCCCTATAAACTGACCCGTGTAGGAGCGACAGTGTATGTACATTAATAACCGAACACCGACAGCAGGACAGTGTTGATGGGAGTCAATAACGTCAGGGTCTCGCCTATAACAAAACCGGTTACTGGTTCCCTTTCACTGCACTAACACAATAGGCAACAAGTGCAGGCAACTAATAGAGAGGTATTTAGCGCTATAACGAGGCCGGTATAACAGTAGGACACGTACTTCCTACAAACACAACTTTTAAGAACGGAGAAAGAAAAATAGCGAAGATTTTACAGTTGGGTTAATCGTTATTTCCCGTGTGCTGTGAGCGATCATATATAGGTCATGTATATCGGGTTAATGTTAATATGGTCGGTTGGAGCAACTACACATACCCCGACTGTCACCATCTCAACACACCTGCCATGTTTCGTCATATATACACATTTCAGTAAGTTATACTGTAGTTATACTGTACTGTAGTGTGTAGCGTGTAACATGTTGACAGGCGTTGTCCACGACTGTCACTGAAACCTACAACATCCTGGTTGATAATGTACATAATAAACATCGATAAACGTCGATAAACAAAACACCACTCACCTGGAATCAATGTTAAGAAGACTACCATCGTCTCACTCAGTAGAGATGCCATTGTGATCCTTCTGGGTACAATCCTAGTTTGTAATATCAGCACCCGGCCAGTCCTCCGTCCCAGTCTGTTCTCAGCACTGAGATCACCGTCGTACTGTCACTCTAGCGTGGTCGCAGTGGGCCGCGGGTTGGGTTACCTGTGTCGCCGCGCAGCTACCTGTCCCCTGAGTGGGATGGATGTGTCGGGGAGTTAAGCTGATTGGTCCACTTATACACGGATTTCGTAAACTTGGAAATATCCCAGATATAAATTACCTGTTACGTCAGTCCTATTGCTTGAAACAGATGTCTAATTTGTGGATGGAACGTTTTCTATATGATCGTGATACAGTTGTCGATTGTGTATGTTTCCCATATATTTGTTTACTTTCAATGTGTTTAATATATTCGTTAACTATTCGGCGTAAATATTTTGAATATTTCATTCAGACTGTGTATGTTGCCCTATTTATATTGTGTGCCTCTTTACCACTGTAGGACTAGCTTCAAGTCACGTGATGTACATAACGGCATATTACGTGCACACATCATCAGGTGGCTTTGTGTTATTTACGGAAGTATCGTCTGTAATACTGAACTCCGTATCCATTGTTGACTGGTGTGAGACAATACGTACCCTGCAGCGGACCAGTGGAATCAGGAGTCCGCTTCAAGGCCTCATTTGATTGGCTGTGACTAACGGGGAAGGGAAAGTGATTTGAGAGTGAGTTCGAATCCCTGTGTGATTTCGATGCCCATCCATGGTGTACAGCACTTATGACAGTGTCGATGTAGTGGTGAACACGTCTCCAGTCGACGACAGTTTCGTGAGAGTTACCTGAGACTGAGACTGCTCTGCCGCGACACGACACGTCACGTGACTCAGATATAACCAATAACAGCATGCTCTGCTTTCACTGCATGCTGATGTCCACATGGGATGGTGATATGTGTGACGTATTAGTTTAAATGTCTCAGCAAAACGTTATATTTATAGAAAGTCGACCCTCCACTTATTCCGGATGCTATATATATATATATATATAATACTGGTTGCTAGGGGCGACCGAGTGGATTTAGTGGTTAGGATCGGTCCTCCCAGGTTTTCCCTTGTCCTATATTCTCGTTGCTATGGGCGACCGAATCTATGGAATATTGCAGTTATTGCAGCAAACACAATGCTTACCTCACACAAAACATTTTGACAATACACCATGAACAAGCAGCTTTATGATCACGACGGGTCTCCTGTTTGTCTCTACAGAAACATATAGTTTTATTTTACGGAGACCGTATATGCCAGAAGGATGAATGCAATACACCATGCTCGTTCTTTAGAAAACAAAACGCACGTGTTGCCCGGTCGTGCACCGTCTTGCCCCGTGGGTTATTTATAGGTTGGAGTTGGTTCTATGAAACCGTCAATCGAGGCGACTAGCTCAGTGGTCAGGTGTACTGGTTGATCGCATGTGTGTGCCCACACAGTGGTTCGTTGTTCAATCAGTAGCCTTTGTACTACAGCGTCAACAAGCCCACATGACTCACAAACAACTTGTCCGATTTCACTTAGTACCAAATAATGATACGAAATTCCATTCTTGTGAGTTATGTAATTGTCACTTCCCAGGCACTCATGTCGCCGTGCATGTCACTCATAACGAAAACAAATTATGGGGAGCAATTGACTGGTAAAGAAATTAACACAGATATAAGCCACTTTTCACATAAAGACATGAAACATTTTGCCAAACATATTTTATTGACACCAATGGTGCCTACGGCGCAGTACGAGGTCAAGAACAGCTGGACACTGCCCACACCCAGTTGCATGTCTTGTAGACGAGGTCAAACACCAGTGGGGTGGGGCAACTCAAGGTGTACACCATCCCCTGAACACAACGGTAGAACACAGAGCAGTCCACGTCGCTCCGACGCCATTCCGCTGACGTTCCTGACGCACACTCGGAGACGACATCTGCAGAATAGATGACGTTGTGGTGTTAATGGTGAAATTACTGTGTAGTGATGTGCGGTTGTGCATAGGGTAGAGGTCACAAATCAGTTAAGTTAAACAATCTTGTCCTTAAATGGATGTCTGCGTTCGAAACTGCCTCTGTTCAAGCAGTGAATGGGTACCATGTGGGATGAGATGGCTCTATGATTGTTAACCTTTCATCGTCTCACCCGGATAATTAATGCATGCATAAGGATGGAAATTGCGCATCATGAATTGACCATTTTTAATTGGTGATTGTTATTGAACAAATAATGTCAGCACGTATTCATGGATAACACAGAATTTGCTATCATTATCTCTATAAGAAAATAGTGAGACGTTAGGCTGCGTCTGCCATACTAATGCTGATAATACACGACAATACAAATATGACCAATTCCCCCTAGCTCCCGTAACACACACTCATTCTCAACTGAGGCGGAATTCGGAAGTCATTCCAGCGGTACCAGAGTCTGCATATACACAGTAGATCATGGTACTGCACGCACATAAAGATATGTTAACGGAAATAGTAACTGTGCATAGCATAAAATTCCATAAAAAAACAGTTAGATGAAAAGTTATGAAAAATAATTAAGAAATACAGTTCGCTCTACCACCATGTATCGTGTAATAAAACACACTTTCGCCCTGAACTATAATAGTTAAAGTACAGAGGACGCTTGCGTCCGAGTGCTTTAACGTTATAATAGTTCAGGGCGAAAGTGTGCTTTATTACACTATACACATGGTAGAGCGAACTGTATTTCTTTTCTAAGATGCCAAATTCAATACTTTCTAAGGATAATTACGATTAATTTAAGGTAGACAACAGACGACGGTGTCGGTGACCTAAATTAAGGATCCCCGCACAGGGCTAACGTCATTCAATTGTTACGTCATCAAAAAACTATACCTTTATTGTCTGATAATGTTGTTGTTTTTTCGATTGTTCTAACCGCTAGGCATCTTAGAACCCTAAATACAACATGTAGCAAAGCACTTTGCATGAAATTTGTTGTCACCTATAACGCGTGGCACGGCTTACATCAAATCCGCGCCGGGGGTACGCTGGAGACTGGAATGGCCCAAAATGAAGTGGCCAGACATTTTGGCGCCCATCGAAACACGATCTCATCTCTCTGAAGAAGTTTTCAACATAATCGGAACACGAGAGATTTGCCGCAGATCGGCCGTCCACGCGTGACGTCACGTCAGCAAGCCAATCACATTCGGCTGACCCATCTGAGGGATCGATTCCAGACTGCCAGTTTGACTGCTCGGACCATTCCGAGTCAGTTCCAGGACTGTACAGAACTGACTGAGGAGCACATCATCCAGCCCCGGCGGCCTGCAATACATCCAATCTCACCTACAGGCACATCTTACCCGGCATCTACAATGCAGGAGACAAGATTGGAATGGTGTTTTGTACACTGACGAGGCGAGATTTCATCTGGACAGCTCAGATGGCAGGGCAAGGGAGTACAGACGGCGAGGTGAACGGTATGCTGACGCGTGCGTTGTTCAACGTCGACAGTTTGGTGGCGGAGTGTTATGATATGGGGGGGGGCATCACATCTCATGGTCGGACCCAACTTGTCATTGTCAATGGCAATCTGACAGGTCTGCGATATAGGGATGAGATCAATGGGCCTCATGTACAGCTGTTCATTCAAGGACAGAGACGTAACTTCACGCTTCAGCAAGATAATGCCCGTCCACATGTCGCTCGTGTTGTGATATATTTCCTGAGATAGGAGAACATTCCGGTTCTCCCCTGGCCAGCTGTTTCTCCAGACCTGTCCCCTATCGAGCACGCTTGGGATGAAAAGGAGAACTAGCCATTCACGTCAGCTGAATTGGGACAAGCGTAGGTTCAGACCTGGAACAACATTCCCCACGCTTTCTTCAGTCACTTTGTGTCGTCCATGCGTCATCGTTGTCAAGCCTGCATCAACGTCTATGGTGGACACACACGATGCTGAATTTGTGAACTGAATTCAGACACCACATCTCTTCAAGGACGTGTCACGATGCCTAGAGTCAACTAATACAGATTTCGATAGTTTCCTGTCAACAGTTAAACAGTGATTAAGAAAAACACCACAAATCATGGTGTTATTCTTTGCTTTAAGAAATGGCATGACATCAAATAATGTCACTGCTACGTTCTTCCGTTAGTATATATAAACACCACCTACCATTAAAATTGCTTGCTATCGTTGTCGGTGATGATGGTGTTGTTCCTGAAGTAGTGTCTGAGGTTGTGGTGGCAGATGTTGTCACAGATGTAGTGGGAGAGGTAGTCATAGCAGATGTAGTCGTTGGAGATGTCGTAGCAGACGTGGTTGTAGCAGACGTAGTTGTTTGAGATGTTGTAGCAGACGTGGTTGTAGCAGATGTAGTCGTAGCAGATGTCGTAGAAGATGTGGTTGTTGCTGACGTAGTCGTAGGAGATGTTGTAGCAGACGTAGTCGTAGGGGATGTCGTAGCAGATGTGCTTGTAGCAGACATAGTTGTTGGAGACGTTGTAGCAGACGTGGTTGTAGCAGACGTAGTCATAGGAGATGTCGTAGCAGATGTAGCTGTAGCAGATGTAGTTGTTGGAGATGTTGTAGCAGACGTGATTGATACTGACGTACTCGTAGGAGATGTCGTAGCAGATGTGGTTGTATCAGATATAGTCGTAAGAGATGTCGTAGCAGATGTAGTTGTTGGAGATGTTGTTGCAGACGTGGTTGTAGCAGACGTAGTCGTAGGAGATGTCGTAGAAGATGTGGTTGTAGGGGATGTGTTTGGTGTGCTGGTGGGTGAGGTTGCTGGTGAAGTTGTAGGGGATGTAGATTGGCATGTCAGCGCTGCACTAAGTTCTGACACCAACGGATATTCCTTGCCGCAGAATCCTCCTGTAAAATCATCCATGTCAAGAGACCAGACCATGGCACCGCCGTAACCGTTGTCCTTGACGTACTGCATCTGGGAGGGGAGACAATGGGGTGGGATGAAACACCGCTGCATGTTTAGGATACCCCCAAAAGGCCGCGACATTGTTTGCCAAACTGATTCGAAAGAATATATATGTAGACAGTTTTGGAATTTGTCTTTGACGGGCATTGTTCACGAAGGTTTAGCTGAACAGTTTTAAGATTATGAACAAAGGAACACCCTAACACATCTAATATACACAACCCCCAGGCAACATGTGAACTAAATACACAACAAGGCAGGGTATTTCCTAATGCTATTTCCTTTGGTACCTCTGCGACGAAGACCTAACAACCAAGACAAATGTTGAAGAAATGTTCGATGACCCTCAAGAGAGAGTTGTTACCCATCTAGGGTATGAAAGGATCAGGACCATAGCCTTTCGTGAGAATGTATAACGTTTTGATGAAGACCTAATTAATGGTGCTGTGCGACTTGTAATCATGGACAGCGTTTGTCGTCACCACTAGCAATCAGACAACAGTCTAAGCAATGGAAAAATCTCTCGTCTACTCCTTGGATGAAGACAAAATCTGCACCATCAGTAGAAAAGAGGTTATTTCCGTTTTTTTCAATTTCAAAGAATTCATATTGTAAGGGTAGACAAAGAACGGCAAATACTTAAATGAATACTAGTATGCTCAGGAATTCAACCAGGACAATGCACCTGGGTCCAAGTCAACATGGCTGCAGTGAATGACCGTGGCTTTGAAATCATTGACTACATCCAATACATTCAACTCTTCCATTACCTGATAAACGAGCCGTCTAGCAAACATGAAGTAAAATAAATAAGATGACATAATAAGGAAGGGTCTTACACAGCGGGATCCAGGCCCACGTCCGGCATCGTCGGCAGTCTAAGTGGGTGAACCTCGGAGGCCACCATGTGGAGTAGTAACTTGTAAGCGTGTCCATCAAGGCAGTCAGTCATAGCTAATAACAGACGTTTCGGCCACCTCAACACCCTTCGAAAACCATCATGTCGCTGATTAAGGACCATGATATACAATGCTGTCATGCTACTTTAGGAATGACACCACTGTAAAACAGTAGCAGCACCCTCCAGCACCCTGTGTATTTGACCATATCGCTATATACAGAATCCTGTGTCACCATTCGCAACGTAGAAGAACCATTTCTCACCTGCCCCACCACACTAAGCATCTTTCACACTCACGAGAGTCATTCTATATTTTGTGGTACACAGTTCGAATCAGCTCGAAGTGCATTGGCGTTGGTTGTATGAAACAGAAGATATAGAAGACCTACGACCTTACTGAAGTCCAATATAAGAACGTGCGTCAATTCTCTAGCTCGTCTAAGACTAAGGCTATACAGACCAGTAAGGCTATACAGACCAGTAAGGCTATACAGACCAGTAATACACACCAGGCTATACAGACCAGTAGGCTATACACACCAGTAAGGCTATACAGACCAGTAAGGCTATACAGACCAGTAAGGCTATACAGACCAGTAAGGCTATACAGACCAGTAAGGCTATACAGACCAGTAAGGCTATACAGACCAGTAAGGCTATACACACCAGTAAGGCTATACAGACCAGTAAGGCTATACAGACCAGTAAGGCTATACAGACCAGTAAGGCTATACAGACCAGTAAGGCTATACAGACCAGTAAGGCTATACAGACCAGTAAGGCTATACAGACCAGTAAGGCTATACAGACCAGTAAGGCTATACAGACCAGTAAGGCTATACAGACCAGTAAGGCTATACACACCAGTAAGGCTATACAGACCAGTAAGGCTATACAGACCAGTAAGGCTATACAGCCAGTATACAGACCAGTAAGGCTATACAGACCAGTAAGGCTATACAGACCAGTAAGGCTATACAGACCAGTAAGGCTATACAGACCAGTAAGGCTATACAGACCAGTAAGGCTATACACAGACCAGTAAGGGCTATACAGACCAGTCATCATAGCCCACCCACTCCGTGTGTCCATTCCGGGGGCCGTATGAGAAGGGAACACCCATAGACTCCACACGAACCGTGCTGAATCCACCCTCAAGCAGCTGGCATATCTGACAACAGAGTGTGACAGGAACATAGTTCTGGTGTGAGAATGCATCAAATACATTCATTGTAACACCAAGAGTCATTTAAATCGACCTTACTCTAAGGTTAGTGCCAGTACAGCAGTTAACACGCCTACTCGTTGTAGGCTTCAGTGGCTTGAGGTACAGTCACAAGAAACATTCATCCTGGCAAACAACCATCTCCGGCTCAATAACTGTTTGACAGTGCTGGGTTAGACAGTAAGTCATACTTACTTCATAGTAGCTGAGCGAACCTGTCATGCGGGTGTAGGGCCCAGCGGATCCTGCTGCCGAAAAGGGAGATCTGATGGCTATTTGGGACGGATCTGATAGACGGAAGTGTCTCCCATAGGTTGGTATTCCCATCAACATCTTCTTCGGATCTGCTCCCTGGTCCCGCCAGTACCGCATCGCATAGTCCTTTCAACACATTTAACTCATTTCAACAGTCTACACACTGCGTCCATATAGACACAGTTATGTCAACATTGAACTCACTGGCGACACATGAATACTGCGTGAGCACCGCTGTTCTCAAAATTCAGAGCATTATCTTGACAAATCTAACATGACATCTGCCGTTTGAGACCACCTATACAAAGTCCAGATCATTTTATTTCGTGGCAACAAACCAAGATTCTCCACATCAAAACCTTTCATTGGAAGAACAGGAAACTTCAAGAAAACACAGAAATTCAAGGAAAGAAGCCAGTCGAGACCATAGTCCCAGCTCCCTACCAGAGCCCAGCGTCTACTCCACCATGGTATCGTCATAATAGCCACCACGATTGCCCCCTTGCTTGTGTCACCATTACATTATTATCGTTGTACATTCATGCTATATATTAGCTTTACATAGCTGTGCATTAATCCCACCTTGTGTTGTGTTAACAGTACAATGATTATTCCATGCACTTGCTCAGCATTCATCGAAACAAGGGGCAAGATGTAGCTCTGAAACGTTGTCATAGAGAATGTACTTATGTTCTTTAAACTTCCAAATTCCTTTCACAGATTTCATTATCGGCGCATACTAGCAGTATGTTGTGGACACGTAGTAAAGTATTCCAATATCAGCCATCAATTGCCAGATAGTAGGTCCGGGTAAGGTATGGAATGTCGGACATAAATAATAACGGACCAGAGAAAAGTTTGAATTTGGAACACTCCACAGGTGTATCACTTTCCACGATTTTTAATCAACATGGTGGAATGTGTCATAATTTTAACCATCTATACTGTAACTGTGTTACCAGGTATATTATTACCCACGTGGTCAACGTATGGGTAGTTACACACTAATCTCGTACGTCACACGAGTGTCGTATCGTGTTGACCTGTGTCGTAACGACTTGTCGTAACCTGAGATTCTAACGATTTGATTGGATAACCGATGAACTCTCAATTAGGTCACGTTGTGACGGAACTACTTTTTCATTCATAACAAACACGTGAATTTACTCATTCTACACAAGAACACTTGTTTCGTATAATTCGTATGTTATGAGACCGAGTGTAGTATTCTCTATGTAAGCCCACCTATAGCTCTCCATCCTTTTCCGAGGCGAGGCAGGTCCAACTTGTTTTAGAATGATGTACAGTGGGTTTTTTTCTGAGACTTCATTGCGTGGAACTAAGCGTCTGGTTGTCTGACCTTTTTTAATGGACGTGAACACTGATGGCCACCTGGCATGGCTTCCTTGTAACCTTCAGTGATGAACAGTGGTTTTTTTTGAGACTTCATTGAACAGGAACTGACTTTTATTGCGTTTCTTCAACCATTTGTACACATTCCTTGTCTGATTGAAATCGAAAACTGTATTCATAAGATCACTAATGAAAACATTCCATGTCACACCAACTTTTGCTTCTGAGTATATAAAGACAGGCGGCGTGTGTGAGCGTGGTTCTGGTCTTCGTGTTAGTTGGAGCAGGTGTGGGGAGAGCGGTGAGTGAGCGTGGTTCTGGTCTTCGTGTTAGTTGGAGCAGGTGTGGGGAGAGCGGTGAGTGAGCGTGGTTCTGGTCTTCATGCTAGTTGGAGCAGGTGTGGGGAGAGCGGTGAGTGAGCGGACATACCGTGTAGTAGATGGCGCTGTTGGAGCAGGTGTGGGGAGAGCGGTGAGTGAGCGGACATACCGTGTAGTAGATGGCGCTGTTGGAGCAGGTGTGGGGAGAGAGCGGTGAGTGAGCGTGGTTCTGGTCTTCGTGTTAGTTGGAGCAGGTGTGGGGAGAGCGGTGAGTGAGCGTGGTTCTGGTCTTCATGCTAGTTGGAGCAGGTGTGGGGAGAGCGGTGAGTGAGCGGACATACCGTGTAGTAGATGGCGCTGTTGGAGCAGGTGTGGGGAGAGCAGTGAGTGAGCGGACATACCGTGTAGTAGATGGCGCTGTTGGGGTTGTAGAGCGGGCTGTGGTGATCCACCTCTGGGGGAAACGTCCAGGCTCCCTGGAAGTCGTATGCCATGATGCTTAGGAAGTCCACGTAGCTGCAACAGTGATTACACATTACAACACATGACAGAACTTGATACCATGTTTGAACACATCACTGCCTATCTACACTCTTAAAAAGATAGAAACACATACGGGATTTTGAGACTATTGAACTCATGTAGCTGCGGCAGAAACAACACAATGATACTATTTCTTTCTAAAACGTCATCTCTGTGTGATTGTAAACGGCTACGGAGCCAAAACGGGGCAATTTCAATTCTTTCCCTTTTTCAAAGAAGCGTTTGAAGAAATATTCGTCAAAACGTCACCAAGAAAACATGCAAAAGCTGTGGAATCGAAGTCTGCCGTTGCCCGACATTTCAACGATCATCAGAGCACCATATCTCGACTTGGGGATCATTTCCTGCAGACCAATTCCGCTCAAGGTCGGTCGAGAAGCGATCATCCTAGAGTTACCACGCAAGCCCAGGACCGCTACACCCGGGTTGTGCAATTGGGTCATTTCTTGCCATCCAGACTGCACAAAGCAATCCTGGTTTGAAATTTTCCGACCAAACTGTCAGGAATCGATTGCGTGAAGTGGGGATTAGACCAAGAAGGCTTCACAAAGGAGAGACTTCCATTGGCGCAATCACTGGAACCTGACCCTAAGAACCTGGAGGCGAGTCTGGTTCAGTGATGTATCACGATTTCTTCTTCACCGGCGAGATGGAAGACAGTGTGTTTGCCGCCGGAGAAATGAACGGTTTGCCCCTAATTGCATTCGACAGGTCGACAGATTCGGTTGAGGCAGTGTCATGGTGTGGGGTGAGATCAAACATCTGACTTAGTAGTGGTTCAGGGAACTTGACAGCAAATCGGTACATCAACAAAGTCCTTGCACGTCACATGCTTCCGATCATGGACCGACAGAGGGACTTATTCCAGCATGACAACGCTACTTGACATACAGCACGCGTCACAGCCCGCTACCTTGCCAGTTCTTACGTCAATGCCTTGTCAAAACACGCCTCATACACTTCCACAACTGACCATCGCACTGCAGTGTGAAAAAGTCCGCAAGTGCGACCTCGTCGACTTATCCAGTCTGTGCCGAGACGGTGCCGAGCTGTAATTTCTGCCAATGGTGACCATACACAGTACTCACGTTAGCCATCTTGTGGATTCAAGTAAACAAACACACAACAATAAAGACTGTTGCTGTGTTTGCGAACTCTTTGTCTATTGACGTGTGAATTGTGACCTGTTTACCATTGAAAGTACATGAAATAATTGCAATAAATTCTAACGCAATAAATTCTTCTAAGAATGGCGTATGCGTTTCTTGTTTGAAGAGTATATGTGCCGCGGTGACTGCACGTGGAAACAAGTGGATACCGGACAATGTGTTACCAACTACCCTTGGCAACTGACGTGCATTGTAAAACCTGACCTAGATAACATATGTTAATTACCTAGATAACAGAGGTGTAATGTACTATGTTACCAGCTGACCTAGATAACAGAGGTATGTTGTAGGAGCCGTCGATGATGGGCTGGCCAGCTGACACAGCGGCAGCCAGTATGAGGCGCTTCCGGTCACCCGTGAGAACTTCTTCATCAAACTTGGTACGTAGAGTCTTCAACCGAGCAAACACACGATGTTCAACATTCAGCATCAACTGGGAGTTCTATACCAATCATTTATAGCATCATCATTCGCGTAAAAACATGCAGATATTATGTTATGATAACAAAGTAAAATTGATCCGCATCTGGTGCTAGCTACATCATGGTTTCTATAGCGACCTGATTTTTAAAGGCAGCTTGTCACAAAATGTATATATGTCGACGTTCTGTTACAGTTCGCACCGACCTCCATCAGTTCCGTGTGTTGTGTCTTGTGGCCGGTCATTGACGGATATTCCCAGTCTATGTCGAGCCCGTCGAGGCCGTTGTCACGTATGAAGTTTATGGCGTTGACGGCAAAAGTTTGCATATCAGCCTGAGACTGTGTGACGCTAATAAAGCCTTGTATACGCTGCCAGCCACCCAGGGCAGCCAGAAGCTTCAGGTCAGGGTTGGTCTGTCTGACGGCACGTAGCTGCTGTAACATAACTGACGAAGAACATTGTGTCACCAATACAAAAGTAAAACTGCATCATTTTGTTGTAAAGAACCTAGATACCTCCTGTATACCAGGCGTCAAACACAATATCACACCCCGAAATTCCTAGACTATGCTTAATTTACATTTGCCCCGGGCGCCGTACGATAAATTGGTCTACGTTACTCCGTGCGATGTTTGGGGCATCGTAGATGGCTGCGGGCTACGGTGTTTGTGTTCATACTATCTACGATCATCATGGCATTCTTGTATTGTCCCTAGGGGGCAAGCCGGGGCAATCTGTACAGAGGCTGTTCGGACATCGCAGCCGTTGTGCAGCCGTTGTGCCGTTTTAAGCATCATCAAAACTGTATAAACATTATCACACACAACATTTTTGCTTGTGGTTTCCAATCGCACATTAAGAAACTAGAATTGTAAGTTTAGGCAACAACACAATGTCTAAATCAAGCAAACGGAGAAATGGATGGAAATCCAAGAAGGACCCACAGCCTGTTGAGAAGTTGCAATATATAGCCTACCCATCTGACAAGTGTTTGGCCCGCCTCAAGGCGGCTACACGCCCATGGCGAGGATTGTGCCGCCTGCGACATGTCTATTAACTTTTCAAATTTCTATTACTTCCCGCGAAACAAAATCGTAGAGGCTGCGGAGTCAGTGAATCCGTACGAACATCTCGGAAGCAGCACAGGAAAGTGGATATGGGCAGGATACGGGGTCCGAAGATCAATCGCATGCCAAATGACTAGTACGTGTCCCCGCACATACCGACTCTCCCACGTGCCTCCAACACTGACACTCCCATATTACGTGCCCGATCACACAAAAAATAAAACACCCAGAGATTACGCCCGCCCCCCCCCCCCCACACACACACCGATAGTGTCAGATTACGTGTCCCCGCACGCCGACTCTCCCACGTGCCTCCCACACTCTTCACTCACTTACGTGCCCTCCACAAAAACACAACGCACGCAGAGATTACGCCGCCCCCACACACACACCGATAGTGTCAGATTACGTGACCCCACCCCCACAGAAACACCCCAAGATTACATGTCCCCCACACAGCAACAGTCACCGATTATGTGTTCTCCCTCACACACGCGCGCGCACCCACGCACACACACACACAGACAGACACACGCGCACACGCGCACACAGACACAGGTTACCTGCTGCACACAAACCAACACACACAGATTACTTGTCCCACACACACCAACACTCACAGGTTACTTGTCCCCCACACACCGACAGTGACAGATTATGCGTTCAGCCACTCGTGGATGCTCTCAGATTACGCACGGGGATGTATGTACACATTATACTGACCATTCTCGTTCCACTCTCTGTAAACAATTGTCTTCGAACTCGCGTCGATGTCGAGGAAGGCGTAGAGGATGTGTGTGCACAGTGTTGCGTTGATGTTACTCGGCACAAACCGTGCCGGTGCTGATCTGTACTGGGACCAGTTGGTGATGTAGCACGCCCTCACGTACTTGCTGCACACTGTAGGCACAGACATCAGCTGTACTGCATGGACAACAGCTGCTTGCCTATAGAGGTCAGTTTCAACCTGTCCAGCAGCTGGACATTTCCTGACATCACTACACTTTGTACAACGATCATGTATATCACGTGTAACAGACAAGAGTGAGTGCATGAGTGAGTGAGTTTACTTTTACGCCGCTTTTAGCATTATTCCAGCAATATCACGCCAGGCGACACCAGAAATGGGCTTCACTCATAGTACCCTTGTGGGGAATCGAACCAGGGTCTTCACGAACGACGAGCGACGAGCGAACACTAAGCTACCCCACCGCCCCTTTTCAGACAAGAAGGGCCATGTATTTGATATTTGCTGCCACTAGTTTATAGAGAAAGTAACCTAATATTTTACTTTTGCTTGACACACATACACTGTAAGTAGATTTAAGGGAACAGTATGTGTCTGTGTCAAAATACCGAGAAGATTTACCTTCATTACTCGTACAGGTTTTCGTGAGGAAAGAGTTTCCTGGCTTGGTGACCTTGACCGTGTTCACAACGTAGACGTAACAGTCAGTGTCCCGTATCTCCGCTGCCACGCACCCGGCAGTCCCGTCACAGAAGTCCTTGCACTCCTGGGTGGAAGCCACTGTTTTAAAATTAGCCCAGTCAGATTGATCACCTGCAGTGTCCGCTTCCTCCGTGTAAGTGCAGCCCCCTGAAAACACACACACACACACAGAGTAAAGGGACATTAAGGACACAGTAGAATGAACATGCATGCCTATTGTATATCAGATTGACAGCTGGTTGTTTTTGAGTATATTATTAAACACATGACGATAATTCTGATATCAGCAAAATTCTAACACTGCATATGCATTGACTGCAGGATATTTATTATCAAATATGCACATAACGTGTTCCTAAATTAAAATCAACAATCACAAATATGCCAGTTGCTTAATATGTTTTCAATGAGAAAAGTTTCCGTCACTGTACACAACTATTCAAATCTGCCTGTCTGAAAAGGAAGGTTGACGTTGTAACATCTACATCTAGAATAAGATGTCCTCAAATATTTGGGTCACTTCATCTTAAATGTGTTTCCATAACTATTCACATATTCATAAGGTATTTAAACGTATTGTAGTAATGCCTTTAAGCATACTTGCGATGACTGAAAGAGATTACCGTGTAGCCTGTGTCTATCTGTGTCAATGACTTGTTTACAGCCTGCTACTCCAGGCAAAGCAAAATATAAATCTAACATTGTTTTGTGAATAATGATTCACATCATCCGAAGATTATGAAAAAAGGGACATGGTATTGAAAACTAACTGTTTGCTAAACGCAACAATACTACTCAAAGTTTGCTAGGGATTACGTCTTGATGACATCTCTACTGTCTGTGTACTTTGGTAATTACCTTGTCGACACAGAAAGACTTGTCCAATATTTATTCATATCATTTTGGAAATGAAATACTGACACTGTAGTAGTAAACAGATGTAAATAAATACGAAATCCCAATTACTATAAATGTCCGTTACCAAAGTACTACACAAAGCATTATATGTTGTTAAAGGAAGTCTTATTTGGTATTTTAACAAAAAGTCATACTTCCTATGACAAATTATGGAAATTATAGTGGTTATATTATATTATGGTTATTGCATATAGTTAAGATAAAACAATAGTTCCTTATATCCTAATATAATTTATGTCAATTACAAAGAGATGAAATCTGTATAATAACTCAAATAAAAGTTTAAAACTTCCAAGACAGCCTTTACAAAGATAATTTATTGAAAGCAAACAAGTTCACAACACAATATAGCCTTGTACGAAATGACAGGGTTGAACAATCTGTGAATCACAAATAAGACGTGATACATATACTTTAGTTTCACCGTGGTTGAAGATAGCAGAGGATTGCTTGCGACGCCTATCATCCCTTAAAACCATAGACATGCATAGTCTGAGCTTGAAAACGTGTCGAAGCCAAAGGGGGATAACTCTCATTAGTGTAACGTTCACTAACTCACTATAAACAAAGTTATGCCACTTTTCAAAAGTGGCTAAAGGGAACTACATGTAATCCATTAAATTTACTAATGTGCCACGTGTCAAATAGGCCTCTTATTGGCCCACGTCGCCCTAAAACCTTAACACCACCTGTGTCATTACAACATAAACCAATCATATAACACGGAAAGATTGAAACAACCCGATATACAATGGCTGGTTAACCACTACAGGACCCAAATTTTACTTTGAACGAACAGATTGCATCCAGTCACGGACACGGAATGCACGAGTTGCTTGAAACCCTGTGTTTGGATATATTCTGACTGAATTGTTGCACGTCAAAATGTTATCAGAGAGCACAGCATTTGATATTGACGACTGCACCCACCGGGGGCACGTATGCTCCCGCATCAGCAAAGAAGGTGTCCGCAGAAATATGACCAGCAGTGCATGGAACTAGAGGTCTGGATCGGGGAGACATGTTTCTCCGGATTATAGGAAGACGCCATTACTTCGTGACACCTATCACAGTCAGGAATGACCCATGGAAAGCCAGAAGCGTTAGCGGTAAAATAATTAGAAGTTGGTCCACTAAGGAAGGATAACACTATATGGATGAACACCGTCTATAATAAACATGGTCGCACATCCATATATTGCCATCCTTCCATATATTGCCATCCTTCCTTATATTGCCATCCTTCCATATATTGCCATCCTTCCTTATATTGCCATCCTTCCATATATTGCCATCCTTCCATATATTGCCATCCTTCCTTATATTGCCATCCTTCCTTATATTGTCCTTATATTGCCATCCTTCCATATATTGCCATCCTTCCATATATTGCCATCCTTCCTTATATATTGCCATCCTTCCTTATATTGCCATCCTTCCTTATATTGCCATCCTTCCATATATTGCCATCCTTCCATATATTGCCATCCTTCCTTATATTGCCATCCTTCCTTATATTGCCATCCTTCCATATATTGCCATCCTTCCATATATTGCCATCCTTCCTTATATTGCCATCCTTCCTTATATTGCCATCCTTCCATATATTGCCATCCTTCCATATATTGCCATCCTTCCTTATATTGCCATCCTTCCATATATTGCCATCCTTCCTTGGTTCCTACTCAGCATTGGTATAAAGTTGATTCGACATGACATGCACGTTACAGGATTGGGATGATGATAACGTCAGTTGCACGGCACATGGTTGTGGTTCAATACACAGGTGAGTCGAGATACGGTGGCCAGCCGGCATAGTATGAGGGGAGCTCAATAAGGATTTGTTATTTCAATAGAGGTGTCGGGGGACAGATAATGCTACAGGCAAGACATTACTAAATTTGTACGTGGGACCGGATGATGGTGCAGGACTTCATCCTCATATGGTCGATAACTCAGACCTTCATCGCCCCAGGGTTGTTTATGTCTGCTCAGAGCAGGAGACCTCTGCCCGACCTTCATTTTCATGGTCCCCCTACATATACACATACATATATATATATATATATATATATATATATATATATACACACATATATATATATATATACATACAAATCGCAGATACACTCTTCTACACTTGAACCCAGTTACACGTAAATCTGGAAAGTTATGTTTACAGACTCAGTAGCATATTCATATTGTGGTTCATTCAGATCAATACATCTGTGAAGATGCGGGTTAGAACTGATCTTCAGCAACGCATGCATGTCGTACACGTGTCATCGTATCCCAAATGCGTATATCGATGCTCATGCTGTTGATCACTGGATTGCCTGCTCCAGACTCGATTATTTACAGACCAAAGACATCCGACAAATTACACTCAATACCAATCCAACATTGACAGCAAGAGAACAGCGTGCCTCAGTGTAAAATACCCGGAGAAGTCAATGATGAGGCAGTAAAATCTCCCTCATGTCATGGAGTTTTTGAACTCTAACCCAAAATGGACATGGATACACACTAAGTCTATTAGAGAATGGCGTCATTTTTACAGAGAAGGGACACATGACATAACTCGGAAATCTCTAAACATGGGGCTGCATTCATGAGTAAGACAATGTACTGCTGGTAGCAGAGAAGACTTCCTGATTCACCATAACCACACTACATCATATCGACCTTGCAGTTTGTTATTAGAAGCATACCGCAACTTAAACAAAACGTTTGATCGGAGAAAGGTTGATTCTCCAGTGGATCTTTCTGCAGAAAGTAGGTAAATCCTCATAAATAGCTGGGGAAAAACAGTGAATTGTTCAACAGATATGAATGACATTAAGTTATCCTCCCAGGGCTGATTCCACAAAACTGTCTAAAAGCAGTTATATCCTGAATATAACAAGCTACATTGTGAAAAAACTAGTAATCAACAAACTTATGCATAGCCCTATCACTGTTATTTTGTTTGAGGTTCAACAAATAGCAAAATGGCTCCCCAACTGCGTTTTAAACTCATTCCAAAAATAACGCGTGGGCAATATCACACAAAGAACATGGCTACTTGAGGTACGTCTACGAGATATAGCAAGTTGGCAGTATAAAGGGGAATGTCTCAACAAATCAAGAGTACACACATCAATTACGTACTTGGTAAAATGTGGGAAGCGATCTTGCAGTCCACGGTTTGCGTCATTAGAAACATAACGAGAGACCTGTGGTTGGCCTTGTGCGTTTGCCTGAACTTATGGAATAATGCCATTCCTCAATCGAGTTCAAGTTAAGTCCGTTAATTTGGGGGCGTCTGTTCTGAATGACATTATTTTCTTTTATTAAATCCCATTTCGTTTCCATAAATCAGATAATTTTTCACTCTTGAGTTATAGTTTTAAAGTTTTCAGCTTCACATGTAACCATACAAGATGGCCGAATTGCTTCATGGCCGGAGATATGAACTTGCTTGGTTGAAATAACCTGTCTGTAACCTGAATAACCCCAATATAAGGAATAAACCCTTGTGACCTAAAATATGTTTGTCTTCATGCAACAAATGATTCTAACTAACTCAGTTCAGTCTCCTGAGTAGACGCAACTCTGTGTGCTGCAGACACCTGTATAATACAAACAATACGTGTTGTAGCACTCACTGTTAAACTAACTCTGTCTTGTCTGGCCACATAATTACACCCAACATATTGTAGCACAGACAGAAGTGCCTAGTTGTTTAGTTGACGAAGTACGTTTCTGTACCACTTCAGGCAGCATACATATGATCAGTTTACACATATAAGCTTTGTTATGACTTTCTTCTTGGAAATATATAGTAGGACGAAGTTCATTGTCCTTTCAAGTGTATATGTCATAATAACTCAAACAATCAGTTAACATATAGCAATAACATAAATACATTTTATAGAAAATGGGATCAAAACACGCCAATGAGCTATCTCATTAACATCTACTTGGCGACATCTATCGATTGCCACTACCATTAACTGGGACATCTTGCATAACGGGCATTGTTAAACTTAGTTCATCTCTTACAGCAACCCACAGTTAACCTAATTAATCAGGAGTGGGCCATTGTTATCCTTAGTTTATCTCTCTTACAGCAACCCATAGTCAATCTAATTAATCAGGAGTGGGCCATTGTTATCCTTAGTTTATCTCTCTTACAGCAACCCATAGTTAACCTAGTTAATCAGGAGTGGGCCATTGTTATCCTTAGTTTATCTCTCTTACAGCAACCCATAGTCAATTTAATTAATCAGGAGTGGGCCATTGTTATCCTTAGTTTATCTCTCTTACAGCAACCCATATTTAACCTAGTTCATCAGGAGTGGGCTATTGTTCACCTAGTTCATCAGGAGTGGGCTATTGTTATCCTAGTTCATCAGGAGTGGGCTGCTGTTGAATCACTATGACTGACCATCACTGACATCCATCTTTGACCTCGGTTAACCGTCAACCTATTTCATCCACAGAGGACCTTCATTAAGCAAGACTTACATACTTTATAGTGGCCAATCGTTGACCCTGACCTTGATAATCGGTAATGGTTAAGACGTAGATCATCCACAATGTGCCACAGTTGACACTGACCAAGATCACCAACAATAGCCTTGACCCTGTATTTGAACAGCAGGCCATAAGTGACAGTTGATTATCCACGATGGAGCTCCATTAAAGCTAACCTAAATCATCGACTGAGTACTATCGACGACCCTCATTATTTACAGTGGACCATCAGTGACCCTGACCAGCCTCAATCACAATCGTTTAGATCTGTCACTTTGACATACATCTTCCACAGACAACACTCGTTGACCCAGTTCTTCCAGAGAGACATCTTCCACCCTGACCGGGGTGGGTCATCAACAGTGGCCTTGACTTTGATTATGGCCCAGACAATAGACCATTGTTGATCAGGGGCTCCTTTCACAAAGCACTAAGGTGATCGTAAGTCACTAAGGTAACCTTAGGTCAATGTTAAAGAATGGGAGTTAAGGTTAACCTTAGTAAAGGTTGCTTTGTGAAAGGAGGCCCTGGACGGTCCATCGTGGAAATTCGTTAGCTTCGACCACCCACCATGAATCATCAATGACCTTAATCATCCCGACCTACATGATCCGAACTGGCCTCCACATATGTGACTTCTACAGTGGAGGCCATAATCCATTGATGAACTCCTGTTGATCAATGAATTAATTAGAACATCCACAGTGATCACAGTGACCTACAATGCACCATTTTAACATCATGAAACTACACTCTCCCAAAAACGAAACGTAAAAAGTGTATTTTCACGAATTTAATCCGATAACGTTAAAGTGAGATAACACATGTAACGCTGGATCAGTTCCAGTCATCCACTGTATAAAAGATTAAATGAATAGCGTATAAAGCGTTCAGTAAGTGAAGGCGTCCGTTCCGAGTTGGACGGTCTCTTCAGTACCTGTTATGGTCACCATGAGTCCCCAAGCCTGATCTGCGCCGTCTCGGCATGGACTGAATAAGTCTTTGAATAAGACCTTGTGCAATTCTGGCCCATTCCTCTTGCAATGCCTGCGACAGTTGATCTCACGACTGGGTGCCGGTTGACGTACACGTACGCGTTGGCCGAGGTCTTCCCAGAAATACACGATGGGGTTGAGGTCGGGTGATTTGAAAGGCCATGGAAGCACTGTACTATTCTCATTCTGGAGATACGGAATAGTGGCGTGTGCTTTGTGAGGCCTGACATTATCTTGCTGGAACAACTCCCTCTGGCGGACAATGCTAGTCTCTGTACCGAATAGCGGTTAAATTGCCCTGGAGGTGCACACAGTTAGAGTTCTGCTTGTAGGATATGGTTCCCCACCCCATGACACTCCCCCATCATATTGGTCAACCTGGTCAACACACTACTGGAGAAAACGTCCATCTCCCCGTCGATAGACACATAGTACCAGTCACACCACTGAAGCAAAAAGCGTGATTCTTCATTGAACCATACACGTCGCCAGTGTCGTATAGGGTCCAGAATCGAACGTTATTGCACCAAGGTCTTCCAGGCCGATCATGCATAGAATTGGTTTGTTAATATTGGTCCCCAAAATGACTGATGGTACTCTGGTGAACATTCAGGTGACTTTCAAGGGCAGACTGACACTCCCCAGGAGTGAGTCGCGGCATAAAGGTATTCTTTCATTTAGATTAAAAATGTCAATGACGGTCTAAAAGCAAAACGGTCCTCAAATCCGTACCTGCATACTTCTAACCACTGTTTCTTCATGACATTTTCATGCAGGTTTCGGAGATAAACTTGCATTAACAATTCCGAAGATGCATTCTTGCGCTTTCCATTCGTTCCATGTACACAAACCTTACAATAGCGATATTATAACAATCAAACACTAAGTTTGAACAATATTGGACATTTCATAAATCCATATCACCTATGCTGGGTTTTTTGTTTGTTTGTTCGTTTGTTTGTTTTTGTTGTTTTTTGTTGTTTTTTGTTTCTTTTTTTTTGGGGGGGAGTACTATAATGGGAGAAAAAGGAGAAACAAATGTTCCATAAAACAAGACGATATCACCCGAGTATCCCCAAATATAACTTTTTTTCTGTACTATTGTTCAGCAGTAACAGTAATACAGATGGTGAACGTAGCGTTGAGAGATGTAGCCTTGAGAGATGTAGCCTTGGGAGATGTAGCGTTGAGAGATGTAGCTTTGAGAGATCGTGGTGAGATTTCAAGCAATTTACTAATGTACAATATTAACTGTACTCATGGGGAACCACTGTCACGCTATCGAGGAATCCAGACATTGATGAGCAACACGTACGGACATACCTGAACATACCGGCAGGAGACACAGCACAGCAAACACACGGAGCACCATCATCCACACCTGGAAAATACTAACGTTCTACACATGTTATCTATTGCATAGTGTGTCAGTGTTATTCTGTGTGAAACAATGTTCCACGTTTAGTATACTGTATATGTGGACAGTCAGTAAGGGGCAGTGGTGTGCTTTTTTTAGGCTACTACTGGGTATGACGGCAGTATGGACCTTTCCACTATATTCTGACTCGGGGAGTTAGAGAATCTTTCGAAGTCCTTTTCCTAGCTGTATCAGGTGTGCCTGCTCTTGAACCTATCTCACATTAAATTTCAGGTTGCCAGAAGACCAACACTTGTGTGAACATCATTCTTGCCCTGGATACTTAGCCTACACCTATTTTGAAACTTGACCATTTTTTAAGAGAATTGAATATGGTCATCGTTGTCTTTATTGCTATGATCACTGCTTCTGTATTTGGATTTGTACTTCGCTCCAGTTTTTTTCTTCCTCTGTAATATCTTTGAGGAGATTTATATTAATTTGTAAACTTAGTTAATTATAGAATACAATGTTTCATTATATATCACATCGCTGTTTGTTGGTTTCAAACCAAGTTCTTTACGGCCTAATTTCCGGGTAACTACTGCATGAGTATGACTGACTGACTGACTGAGTTTAGTTTTACGCCGCTTTTAGCAATATTCCAGCAATATCACTGCGGTGGACACCAGAAATGGGGCATGAGTATGAAGTCAGCAGCACTGTGATACAAGAAGCACGCAGATGCATACATGATGCCATAATACTGAACCCATATTGCATTGTGATTACACAGTCACAAAACAAAATGAATCAGGTGAACTTGAATTAAATTCGAAAACAAATATGATTATTAAATGTATAGATCTTTTACAACAGACAAAACGTTTTGAGTAAATGATAATAGATGGTATTGTTATGAAAATTGAGAGATTAATGAAAACCAATGAATATTGAAATGGTCTTACAACTCAAACCTGTTATAGTTAATCTACGATAAGTATTTTAATACTTATTTCATTACCACATCTCATTGAACATATGTTTAAGGTTTAACAACATCTTTGAAATGATGAGAGTAATCGTGTGTGTGTACTACAGGTATGATAGTTGTCAATATGTACCGTATATAAACTGTTTGAATACTTTCAGATAACAGTTTGAAAATATGATAGCCCGTGTTCAGAATGTACAGGAATGGTTCTGCGTTGTTACACTTGCTGATCTGTAGATGTTGTAATAACAATGTTATAGAATACGAATATCGGAATATCATTTTCTTCTTGTATGTCCAGCATATAAAACTAAACGTAAAACTGTAGAATTCTATTTTGTCCATCCGTCAATTAATAAATTTTCTTCTATATTGAATTCAAATTCAAGTTCAAATGAAAGGGTAATTCAAAATGTTGCAGTTTTTAGTTATCAAGCCATGATGATAAGAAAACTGTATATATGAAATGTACTATAGGCCTGTGGCCTCCTCAGTACCGATTGATTGAGAACATCGAAATCCAAAAGAGAAAAACTAGACATAAACAGAGCCCCTCCCCCTTCCCTGGCTGTACTCCACTGTGCTAGTATCTCCTAGTCTAAGACAATGTGGTGGTTGCTTGCCTTACAGCTTGTGTCACAACAGACAGCTTTCCGTCATCACTACTTTGATTTATCACAATTGGTTTCCTTGTACATTATTCTCACTGGTTTCGTCGTTACATTGTTATACATGTACATTTATCTCACCGTGCGAAACGCTTTAGGTATTAGTGTTATCTATAGGCTCAAAATAACACTTCACTTCACTAAATCAAGCTTCCCTGATAACCAGGATCATTCTGTCTATTGTCAAATGTGCATATATGTCCCTTTTGTGTTTGCAACCTTTCGATTACGGAAAGATTTTGCATGAATATTATTTATTCCCCTGTTAAACTGTCTGTCACCTATAGTCGTACACATCTAAAACCCATAACGACAGTGTTGGGCCGAACGCTCAGCGTGTGTATCACATTGCTACGTCCCTGGTTTAACGTCATGTCCTTGTAGCTATCTTCCCCGCACAAAATATGCTTTAACAACCCCGAGGGAACATCTCTATGGCATGTAACCGTATGTGCTGCATGAGGAGATCATGGTGGTGTCTATGTTGAAGGAAACATCTCTGTGGCATGTAACCGTATGTGCTGCATGAGGAGATCATGGTGACGTCTATGTTGAAGGAAACATCCCTGTGGCATGTAACCGTATGTGCTGCATGAGGAGATCATGGTGGTGTCTATGTTGAAGGAAACATCCCTGTGGCATGTAACCGTATGTGCTGCATGAGGAGATCATGGTGGTGTCTATGTTGAAGGAAACATCCCTGTGGCATGTAACCGTATGTGCTGCATGAGGAGATCATGGTGACGTCTATGTTGAAGGAAACATCCCTGTGGCATGTAACCGTGTGTGATGCATGAGGAGATCATGGTGGTGTCTATGTTGAAGGAAACATCCCTGTGGCATGTAACCGTGTGTGATGCATGAGGAGATCATGGTGACGTCTATGCTGAAGGAAACATCCCTGTGGCATGTAACCGTATGTGATGCATGAGGAGATCATGGTGACGTCTATGTTGAAGGAAACATCCCTGTGGCATGTAACCGTATGTGCTGCATGAGGAGATCATGGTGACGTCTATGCTGAAGGAAACATCCCTATGGCATGTAACCGTATGTGTGATGCATGAGGAGATCATGGTGGTGTCTATGTTGAAGGAAACATCCCTGTGGCATGTAACCGTATGTGCTGCATGAGGAGATCATGGTGACGTCTATGTTGAAGGAAACATCTCTGTGGCATGTAACCGTATGTGCTGCATGAGGAGATCATGGTGGTGTCTATGTTGAAGGAAACATCCCTGTGGCATGTAACCGTATGTGCTGCATGAGGAGATCATGGTGGTGTCTATGTTGAAGGAAACATCCCTGTGGCATGTAACCGTAACCGTATGTGATGCATGAGGAGATCATGGTGGTGTCTATGTTGAAGGAAACATCCCTGTGGCATGTAACCGTATGTGCTGCATGAGGAGATCATGGTGGTGTCTATGTTGAAGGAAACATCCCTGTGGCATGTAACCGTATGTGCTGCATGAGGAGATCATGGTGGTGTCTATGTTGAAGGAAACATCCCTGTGGCATGTAACCGTATGTGCTGCATGAGGAGATCATGGTGGTGTCTATGTTGAAGGAAACATCCCTGTGGCATGTAACCGTATGTGCTGCATGAGGAGATCATGGTGGTGTCTATGCTGAAGGAAACATCCCTGTGGCATGTAACCGTATGTGCTGCATGAGGAGATCATGGTGGTGTCTATGTTGAAGGAAACATCCCTGTGGCATGTAACCGTATGTGCTGCATGAGGAGATCATGGTGGTGTCTATGTTGAAGGAAACATCCCTGTGGCATGTAACCGTATGTGCTGCATGGGGAGATCATGGAGGTGTCTATGTTGAAGGAAACATCTCTATGGCATGTAACCGTATGTGCTGCATGGGGAGATCATGGTAGGTGTCTATGTTGAAGGAAACATCTCTGTGGCATGTAACCGTATGTGCTGCATGAGGAGATCATGGTGGTGTCTATGTTGAAGGAAACATCCCTGTGGCATGTAACCGTATGTGCTGCATGAGGAGATCATGGTGGTGTCTATGTTGAAGGAAACATCCCTGTGGCATGTAACCGTATGTGCTGCATGAGGAGATCATGGTGGTGTCTATGTTGAATGAAACATCTCTGTGGCATGTAACCGTATGTGCTGCATGAGGAGATCATGGAGGTGTCTATGTTGAAGGAAACATCCCTGTGGCATGTGTGCTGCAACCGAGATCATGTGCTGCATGAGGAGATCATGGTGGTGTCTATGTTGAAGGAAACATCCCTATGTTGATGTAACCGTGGCATGTGCTGCATGAGGAGATCATGGTGGTGTCTATGTTGAAGGAAACATCCCTGTGGCATGTAACCGTATGTGCTGCATGAAGGAGATCATGGTGGTGTCTATGTTGAAGGAAACATCCCTGTGGCATGTAACCGTATGTGCTGCATGAAGGAGATCATGGTGGTGTCTATGTTGAAGGAAACATCCCTGTGGCATGTAACCGTATGTGCTGCATGAGGAGATCATGGTAGTGTCTATGTTGAAGGAAACATCCCTGTGGCATGTAACCGTATGTGCTGCATGAGGAGATCATGGTGGTGTCTATGTTGAAGGAAACATCCCTGTGGCATGTAACCGTATGTGCTGCATGAGGAGATCATGGTGGTGTCTATGTTGAAGGAAACATCCCTGTGGCATGTAACCGTATGTGCTGCATGAGGAGATCATGGTGGTGTCTATGTTGAAGGAAACATCCCTGTGGCATGTAACCGTATGTGCTGCATGAGGAGATCATGGTG
Source organism: Haliotis rubra (assembly GCF_003918875.1). Taxonomy (NCBI): domain Eukaryota; kingdom Metazoa; phylum Mollusca; class Gastropoda; order Lepetellida; family Haliotidae; genus Haliotis; species Haliotis rubra. The sequence goes on from NW_025767641.1 coordinate 219,617, forward strand.
GTGTCTATGTTGAAGGAAACATCCCTGTGGCATGTAACCGTATGTGCTGCATGAGGAGATCATGGGGTGTGTCTATGTTGAAGGAAACATCCCTGTGGCATGTAACCGTATGTGCTGCATGAGGAGATCATGGTGGTGTCTATGTTGAAGGAAACATCCCTGTGGCATGTAACCGTATAAAGCTGCATGAGGAGATCATGGTGGTGTCTATGTTGAAGGAAACATCCCTGTGGCATGTAACCGTATGTGCTGCATGAGGAGATCATGGTGGTGTCTATGTTGAAGGAAACATCCCTGTGGCATGTAACCGTATGTGCTGCATGAGGAGATCATGGTGGTGTCTATGTTGAAGGAAACATCCCTGTGGCATGTAACCGTATGTGCTGCATGAGGAGATCATGGTAGTGTCTATGTTGAAGGAAACATCCCTGTGGCATGTAACCGTATGTGCTGCATGAGGAGATCATGGTGGTGTCTATGTTGAAGGAAACATCCCTGTGGCATGTAACCGTATGTGCTGCATGAGGAGATCATGGTGGTGTCTATGTTGAAGGAAACATCCCTGTGGTATGTAACCGTATGTGCTGCATGAGGAGGTCTTGGTAGTGTCTATGTTGAGATGGATATAAGAAATATAGGCTTAACTTCCCCAGAATGTCCTTGGACAGATATCCAGAGATACGATTGTTGGTGACATCACATGCAGTCTGGAAAGAAAACATGGACTTCAATTTGAAGAGAATTTTATTTTATTTTGGTTTGGGTTTCGTTTTGGGAATCTCAAGGTGTTTGTGACACAGTGGTGTTACATGTTGATGCCGAGTTGAAACAATAGGGTCCCTGGAAATCAGGCCGTAAAGGAATCTGATGTGAAACCAACAACTAACAATTGTATTCTGATTGTAACTAAGTTCACAAAGCACTACACAGGAATTACAATGGCAGTGCAAAATAGTGCAGCAGTACAATCTCATTGGTAGTACAAATACAATGGCCAATGCAATATACAAGCAGCGATTATAATCATGAAGACAGTGATGAGGATATTCACCTCACTGCAACAGTGGTCAACAGTGGTCAACAGTGGTCACAGCTTCCAAAACAGGCATCGGAGGAATCGCCAGGCTGGATCGCCACAGAACTTCTTGTAGTGTAAGATGTATTATGAGATGACCGAGACAAAAGCGTGTCCCTTATATGTAGTGTAACTGTTCTTGACGTTTCCCAGGTATTAACGGGGTAGGTAATGCCGAAACGGCAAACACTCTCGGTCTAAGCATAGCACAAGACTAATATAGTATATCTCACTAAGGGAACGTTAATAATTTACGCATAACGTATGCTTACTTTATAAAGGATTACAGAGTTTGTACATTTTGCATAATCTATGGCATAGAACCGCGATATGATATATTTATCATGTAAATGAAAATGAAATTCATTTCGTATTGGTATGCCCTCATATCTGAAAAATCTTTCAAAATATATCCGATGTTTCAGTGTCCATGGTTATGCCATTCCAAGGGATGACGAGATGACGTTGCAACCCTCTGATATGAACGTTCTCAAATATCTCACAGATTGCGTTACAGATGAAATCACTTTCTGATCTTCAAAACATTGGTAATAGTTTCCGCTGCAGTTATGTTACGAATAGATTCATTGCATGAAGTGTACTTGGCGCCTATACCGTAATACTGAAGTCTGTTATTGATTCATGCTCGCAGCGGATTTGTTGAGACTTAATGTGATCTTTACTCTGGCATATGTGACGCTTGAAGAAACTACAGCGCAGACAGATCATCATTCCTTCATCATAGCTTATTCCCTACCGATATAGCCCGTTTAAGTCGAACGGTCTATACTCCACCTAAGTAAACTTTAGTCATTGCATTTATAAAATGATTTAAATTTCCAGTTGTGTTAGATACAACAGACCAATCTCATTGTGTATACCTGCATTTATGGGCAGGGCATCAGGCCTCGTGTTTACATGTTTCAGCACCACTCCTTGGTATTGACGTGGATCGGGAGTTAATTCATATTTTTCTTTTTCGAAAAGAGTTCTCTAGTTGTCAGAAGGGAATCTTGAACAATAACATTTTGACACTTTTATATGATTGTTTTGATTTACAAAAATATTAAAAATACTACCTTCAGTCAGTGTGACGAGACGTGTTCCGTGTGGGTGGTGAAGCGCTTGTTGACGATCACTAACGAAATACCACTGACAAGTGTATATGACAGCAAACAGTGGCAATAAAACATACCCCCTTCGGCATATACCCGTCTATATACAGTAGGCCCTCCAGGCAGATGGTGAAGATGCTCAAGTACAACACGTTACATGTTTACATTGTACCCTGAGGTGATGTGACTTAATATAAAAAACAACTTTATGTCGCGTCCAAAGCTTGTAAACTCTCTAAAGCTCAGTGTGGGTGACAACAGCTAGATTCATCCAACTATATATTTTAACAGCTTATTGTAGAGGCAACTGAGCAGCATCGTTCAGCCCGTCATGTTGCAAAGCTATGTATTTACATCCATTGATCCTCACATTTAGAGCTAAACGACAGTTGGAACTGTCTGGGTTGTTCCTTCGTCTTACCAAATCCTTTAGCTCTACACTTGGTCGCGACTGAATCACTCCATCAAGGCAGATGTCATCTGACGCGTATACATGTATACACCTGGACAGACGTTAAGCACCCCAAACTACCTTGACCACTAACAGAACTATGTTCAAGTTCAGCTTGTGTAGGATAATACATATGATACTAATGTGGCATTTATGAAATTATTGCAAGTGTACTTGGCGGAATTCGTCTCCCAAACACACGCTGAGGAGCATGTCCAGAAGCAAACCCAGGAATGTCCACCTGCCGGTATTTAATGTGCATGAGTTGCAATGTTCAGTCATTTTCAGGTTGCTAGTCTGTGTAGTCATTCCCTGAACAAGGGAAGACACGTGACGAACAGGTGCCTTTGACTACCCTTTACCAAGGGAAGACACGTGACGAACAGGTGTCTTTGACTACACCTGACCAAGGGAAGATACGTGACGAACAGGTGCCTTTGACTACACCTGACAAAGGGAAGACACGTGACGAACAGGTGCCTTTGTTTTCGCTTGACCAAGGGAAGGCACGTGACGAACAAGTACCTTTGACTTCACAAGACCAAGGGAAGGACACGTGACGAACAGGTGCCTTTGACCCCTTGACCAAGGAAGACACGTGACGAACAGGTGCCTTTGACTTCCCCTGACGAAGTGAAGACACGTGACGAACAGGTGCCTTTGACTTCACTTGACGAAAGGAAGACACGTGACGAACAGGTGCCTTTGACTACACCTGACCACGTGACGAACAGGTGCCTTTGAAGTGAAGCGAAGACACGTGACGAACAGGTGTCTTTGATTTCCCCTGACGAAGTGAAGACACGTGACGAACAGGTACTTTTGACGTCCCCTGCGTCCCCTGCCCAAGGGAGGACACGTGACGAACAGGTGTGCTCGACTTCCCCTGACGAAGTGAAAACGTGTTACTGGCAGGTGTGCCACACATTTGAGCAATGGACACCACCTAACAAAACCATGCAATAGACGTACGGCAGTGATATACCTGTTTTATACCTCCCTTAATAAAGGAAGACATTGATAGACTAAGGACTGATTGGCTGGCTGTCTGCTTAATGTGGTTTTATATGCAGAGAAATTCCCAGTAAAGAGCAACTTTCTATGCCAGTTACATTGCGGCATGCCGGTTGGATGCGAGTTGAAAGCCCAAAGTCTTCATGGTCCGAGGTTTGTAATTCAGATTTTAAAGACCAAGGCGAATAAGGTTTCGATTCCATCATCCTAGATGTTTGACACACATCATGGATGACACAGTGGCATGCGGGATCATAAACCACTAACAGTAAGGCCACTTCTATACCCCGCATGGGCATGCTCTAAACGCATACAACATGATGGACACTACTTCATCAGATAACCCAAGCTGCCTGTGGGGCACTAGAAGGTTACTAGTCACATGACCTATCCCACAGGGTACACATTCACTGCTGGGTGAACAGAGGCAAAACTCACTCGGCTAAGGTAAGACCACAGGCCATCGTGTCTTTGTGAGAATTAAAGATAAAAGAACAAAAATGTTTTTGTGATGACCCTCGATATCATGACGTATTGTACTATGAAGCATTTCGAGTCCGGGGTCATCTAAAAAAACATTTTAAAATACCTTGAACCCCCGCAAAGACACGAGGGCCCGTGGGTGAGACCACATGTGTCACCTGGCACATAAAAAGGATGTAACAAACACATATTCTCCGTTGCGATATATTACGTAACATTTAGAAAATAGTACAAATAATACAAAATGTCTGCATAACCTCAGAACAGCGAACATCTTCAACAGGTTTGGGTGAGGGTAACTCTATCGCTTGTTATTACATTCGGGAACCAGGAACGACCAGTTACACACTGAGTACCTGGTGTCGTAGGCCAATCCCGGGGACACGTGAAGGAGGTTAGAATGCCGTTGCTGCACATGTAGAAGATGGTGCAGTTGGCGCTGAGGCCGGAGTACGTCCAGGAACCGTCAATGCAGGTCTGCTGCAGTGCTGAAGCGGGAAACACGGTTGAGGGTAATACAGATGTGCATAACTGATACCCATATTAGCCCGTCCGTCGGGATTCAAATAAGAATGCAAAAGAAACCCAGAAAAACGTATATAGGGTAACTCAGCCCACACACACACACACACACACACACACACACACACACACACACACACACACACACACACACACACACACACACACACACACACACACACACACACACACACAAAACACACAAAAACACACACACACAAAAAAACACACACACACACAAAAAACACACACACATATATACATTGAGAGAGTTTTATCGAGACAATGGATAGCCGAAGCGCCATAAAATATCATATACAGGTGTAGTGGTTAATGCAATATTACAATGGGCAATGATAGCATCAACATGATGCTAAATATGGAAACGTCAATATCAATACATCTATGTTTAAATTCAGTTAAAAACCGCTGCACATTGGCGACACGCTGATCCATCCACACCTGTCCAAAACCAGAAGTAAACAGTAATTTTTTCACTTTTATTCCCCAACACACACAGACGCACACACACGCACACACACATACACTGTGAAGTTTAGACAAACCTTGTTCAGCCATAACTGACGTCGGAGATGTCGGTGATGTTCGAGATGCTGGTGAAGTTGGAGATGTTGGTGAAGTTGGTGATGTTGGTGAAGTTGGAGATGTTGGTGAAGTTGGAGATGTCGGGGATGTTGGTGAAGTCGGAGATGTTGGAGATGTAGGTGATGTTGGAGATGTCGGTGATGTTGGAGATGTAGGTGATGTTGGAGATGTCGGTGATGTTGGAGATGTTGGTGAAGTTGGAGATGTTGGTGAGGTTGGAGATGTAGGTGATGTAGGTGATGTCGGGGAAGTTGGGGATGTTGGAGATGTCGGTGATGTTGGAGATGTTGGTGAGGTTGGAGATGTAGGTGATGTTGGAGATGTTGGTGAAGTTGGAGATGTTGGTGATGTTGGAGATGTCGGTGATGTTGGAGATGTTGGTGATGTTGGAGATGTCGGTGATGTTGGAGATGTTGGTGATGTTGGAGATGTCGGTGATGTTGGAGATGTTGGTGATATGTCGGTTGGAGATGTTGGTGATGTTGGAGATGTCGGTGATGTTGGAGATGTTGGTGAAGTTGGAGATGTAGGTGATGTCGGTGATGTTGGGGATGTTGGAGATGTCGGTGATGTTGGACTCGTGACGAGGGAACAGTTGAGAATGTCTTTCATTTGTGATATTAGAGGAAAACTGACACCCCCATTACAGAAGGATCCATCGAAGTCATCAAAGCTGTAAGACCAGACCATGGCGCCGCCATAGCCGTTGTCCAGCACGTACTGAAGCTATAGAGGAACAGTTGCAAGTAATCAAATATAGGTATGGTAAGCACAACACATGTTACAATCAGTGTAAGCTCAGTGTGTGTTTAAAAGTTCTTCATTACCTTTTCGCGGAAACTCTGACTGTCGTCGTAGCCTACCCACTGAGTGAGGCCGTCTTTGGACCCGTAGGCGTAAGGCACCTTCATGTCGGCCATCCTGACACTCGTCCAGCCTTCCCTCTCGATCAGCTGACAAATCTGAAGTAGGATGCAGAAAGTTATCACCATTTGGAGCTCTTCCAAAACTAGGGATCCTGTGTTCGTCAGTTGACCCTTGTCTCGAAACAAAGTTGGCCAGGTCAAAAGAAAACGGGGGTTGAGTTCCGCGTGCTTACCTCAAAGTACCCAAGGAAGCCGCTGGACCTGGTGTATGCTCCGGGTGTTCCCGCCCCAGAGAAAGGCGCCCCGATGTTGGTATTGGAAGGGTTCGAGAGGGTGAACGAACGGCCGTATGAAGCCAGACCCAGGATCAGCTTCTGAGGGTCCGCGCCGCCTGCTCGCCAGTACTTCATGGCCCAGTCCTGGAGACAAACATCAGCCAGGTATGTAACATTGAAACATGAGGGGTGTAGTACTGACACATGCTGAGAGGTATACATATCAGAATAATTGAACATATAGTTCCTTGGTGTCCATGATTACTACTTTATGCAAGCTTCATTATGTCTTGTCTTAAGAGGGTGAACTGTGATGCCTTCGTTGGTGTTTGGCTGAATGTGATGATTTCTAACGTGAGAGAGTATAAGGTTGTGTACTTACCACACTGAACTGGGCATTAGGGGACACGTCCCCTGTCTGGGGATAGAGAGGGCTGTGGTGGCCAACCACTCGGGGATTGTTCCATGTACCCGAGAGGTCATATGTCATCACATTGATCAGGTCCACAAGGCTGGAAGAAAAAAGCATTCAGGATACAGTACTCTGCACAGGGGCGTGTCACGCTTAGAAACAGCGTTAGAAAGACATATAGGTATATAGACCCTACCCTAGTACTATATAAAAGGAAAGGGATGTAACGATGGAACCACCCCCTCCTCAATCAAAGTTAGATTTCACCACGTAAACTATTTTTAAGGCCCCGTCGAGGCCTATGGCCATCTATGGCCATCTATGGCCGACAAGTGAGTATAATAACCGATGGTTTTGGAGAAAATGCCTCCTTACTGTCGAGGAAATGATTTGTAGATGTTGCAATAAGTTTTTAGACCCGTGGAATGCCGCTGCCGATCGAATCTAGCCCTACATAGGTGCTGTCAATGTGGCTGGAATTAATTAACGAATTTAAAAGGTGAGTTTTCGCTGTCTTGGGTGATCCATGATTTTGTCTTGGAATTGCGGAGGTAGCTGTTTTCGGTGAGTCGTGGCGTATAACTTTTGAAATAATGATCCGATTGTGACCATTTATAGCTCATTTTGTAGGGAAATCAGGGGGTGGTTCCGTCGTTACATCCCTTTCCTTTTATATAGTAGTTGAGCTGATTTGAGTTGGGCTTTACGTCACATCGGCATTATTCCAACCATGTAGTGACGAGCTTTATATATAGTACTGGGGTAGGGTTATAGTACTAGGGTAGGGTCTATATACTTATATGAATTTCTAACGCTGTTTCTTAGCGTGACACGCCCCTGTGGTACTCTGAAGGTACGGTGGTAGCAAGGAAATCAACACTGGGAGTGAGAGTCCTAACGAATTCACTGAAAGACGGAAAGGATGGTGGAGGAGACTCACCCAGGCCCAGTATAGCTGACCTACTAGAGACAACAGGGACAGTATAGCTGACCTACTAGAGACAGCAGGGACAGTGCCGCTGACCTACTAGAGACAACAGGGACAGTATAGCTGACCTACTAGAGACAGCAGGGACAGTGCCGCTGACCTACTAGAGACAACAGGGACAGTATAGCTGACCTACTAGAGACAGCAGGGACAGTGCAGCTTACCTACTAGAGACAGCAGGGACAGTATAGCTGACCTACTAGAGACAGCAGGGACAGTGCCGCTTAGCTACTAGAGACAGCAGGGACAGTATAGCTGACCTACTAGAGACAGCAGGGACAGTGCCGCTGACCTACTAGAGACAGCAGGGACAGTATAGCTGACCTACTAGAGACAGCAGGGACAGTGCCGCTGAGCTACTAGAGACAACAGGGACAGTATAGCTGACCTACTAGAGACAGCAGGGACAGTGCCGCTGACCTACTAGAGACAGCAGGGACAGTGCCGCTGACCTACTAGAGACAGCAGGGACAGTGCCGCTGACCTACTAGAGACAGCAGGGACAGTATAGCTGACCTACTAGAGACAGCAGGGACAGTGCCGCTGACCTACTAGAGACAGCAGGGACAGTATAGCTGACCTACTAGAGACAGCAGGGACAGTGCCGCTGAGCTACTAGAGACAGCAGGGACAGTATAGCTGACCTACTAGAGACAGCAGGGACAGTGCCGCTGAGCTACTAGAGACAGCAGGGACAGTATAGCTGACCTACTAGAGACAGCAGGGACAGTGCAGCTGACCTACTAGAGACAGCAGGGACAGTATAGCTGACCTACTAGAGACAGCAGGGACAGTGCCGCTGAGCTACTAGAGACAACAGGGACAGTATAGCTGACCTACTAGAGACAGCAGGGACAGTGCCGCTGAGCTACTAGAGACAACAGGGACAGTATAGCTGACCTACTAGAGACAGCAGGGACAGTGCCGCTGAGCTACTAGAGACAGCAGGGACAGTATAGCTGACCTACTAGAGACAGCAGGGACAGTGCAGCTGACCTACTAGAGACAGCAGGGACAGTATAGCTGACCTACTAGAGACAGCAGGGACAGTGCAGCTGAGCTACTAGAGAGACAGGGACAGGGACAGCAGGGACAGCAGCTGAGCTACTAGAGACAGCAGGGACAGTGCAGCTGAGCTACTAGAGACAGCAGGGACAGTGCAGCTGAGCTACTAGAGACAGCAGGGACAGTGCAGCTGAGCTACTAGAGACAGCAGGGACAGTGCAGCTGAGCTACTAGAGACAACAGGGACAGTGCAGCTGAGCTACTAGAGACAGCAGGGACAGTGCAGCTGAGCTACTAGAGACAGCAGGGACAGTGCAGCTGAGCTACTAGAGACAGCAGGGACAGTGCAGCTGAGCTACTAGAGACAGCAGGGACAGTGCAGCTGAGCTACTAGAGACAGCAGGGACAGTGCAGCTGACCTACTAGAGACAACAGGGACAGTGCAGCTGAGCTACTAGAGACAACAGGGACAGTGCAGCTGAGCTACTAGAGACAGGTGCCACTGAGCTACTAGAGACAGCAGGGACAGTGCCACTGAGCTACTAGAGACAGCAGGGACAGTGCAGCTGACCTACTAGAGACAGCAGGGACAGTGCAGCTGAGCTACTAGAGACAACAGGGACTGAGTGAGACAACAGGGACTGAGCTAGCTACTAGAGACAACAGGGACAGTGCCGCTGAGCTACTAGAGACAGCAGGGACAGTGCCGCTGAGCTACTAGAGACAGCAGGGACAGTGCAGCTGAGCTACTAGAGACAGCAGGGACAGTGCAGCTGACCTACTAGAGACAGCAGGGACAGTGCAGCTGAGCTACTAGAGACAACAGGGACAGTGCAGCTGAGCTACTAGAGACAACAGGGACAGTGCAGCTGAGCTACTAGAGACAACAGGGACAGTGCAGCTGAGCTACTAGAGACAGCAGGGACAGTGCCGCTGAGCTACTAGAGACAGCAGGGACAGTGCCGCTGAGCTACTAGAGACAGCAGGGACAGTGCAGCTGAGCTACTAGAGACAGCAGGGACAGTGCAGCTGAGCTACTAGAGACAGCAGGGACAGTGCAGCTGAGCTACTAGAGACAGCAGGGACAGTGCAGCTGAGCTACTAGAGACAGCAGGGACAGTGCAGCTGAGCTACTAGAGACAGCAGGGACAGTGCCGCTGAGCTACTAGAGACAGCAGGGACAGTGCCGCTGAGCTACTAGAGAGGGACAGCAGCTGGACAGAGACAGCAGGGACAGTGACGCTGAGCTACTAGAGACAGCAGGGACAGTGCAGCTGAGCGACTAGAGACATCAGGGACAGTGCAGCTGAGCTACTAGAGACATCAGGGACCGTGCAGCTGAGCTACTAGAGACAGCAGGGACAGTGCAGCTGAGCTACTAGGGACATCAGGGACAGTGCAGCTGACCTACTAAAGATGGCGGGGACCTGGAACTGGACGGCGGGGATGTTGTAGCTGACTTACCCAGATACGGTGGGGATGTTGTAGGAACCATCGATGTTGTACTTGCCGGCTGAGACAGCGATGATTAATAGCAGTGTGTTGAGGCCTGCAGTTAGAACCTCTCCGTCTATCTTACTCCTCATTATCTGCCAATATAAATACAGCTGATTAATTATGTGCTTAAATTATATTTTTTTTCGATTGTATTTTAACAACACGCTTTCCACCAATGCTTCTACTAATGCTTCTACTTCACGACTATCCCCACAGGTCACCAACAAAGGGATAGATTGTGTAGAGGACAATACTTCCACACAGCTGTAGATGCTCGGTGACTACCCGCATCATCTATAGGTGGCGTGATCATGTCGACCAGTTTGGAAGACATGGACTACATTCATGACAGAATGAACAGACCAAAACATGATGTGTACCACGACTGTGTAAAGAAACTGAATGCTTTATGTTGTACATTTTGGATTTGCATGTTGATTTGAAGACTTAAAAAGATTCTCAGGGGATCTGTCAGGCATGTTAAACAAAATGGCGTAAGCTTAGTAGATAATGTACTGCAATCAGCGGATGGTGATTACGGCTAGCTGTCCATCGCTATTGGCATCACACTTTAGGTAGCGGCAGCACCAGTGGTGTGTTCCATATGCCAGACATGTCGTCTAGCACGCAGCTGACCAGATCAACAGCACTGGGCCCAATGTCAGATGGATTTAGGTGACGGATTCATGCTAAAGAAGACCAGGTATTCAATACCTTACCACATCACTTCACACTATGATGCACTGTGGATATCCCACCAAAGACATGGCAGTCAGACACATCAATTGATGACCGGGGTGTGGATGATGAACCACACACGAGGCAATATACCACCCACCTGACGATGTTCCACCCACCTGGCGATGTACCACCCACCTGACGAGGTTCCACCCATCTGGCGATGTACCAATCACATGGCAATGTACCACTCACCTGACGATGTACCACTCACCTGACGATGTACCACTCACCTGACGATGTACCACTCACCTGACAATGTACCACTCACCTGACGATGTACCACTCACCTGACGATGTACCACACAACTGACGATGTACCACTCACCTGACGATGTACCACTCACCTGACGATGTACCACTCACCTGACGATGTACCACACACCTGACGATGTACCACTCACCTGACGATGTACCACTCACCTGACGATGTACCACTCACCTGACGATGTACCACTCACCTGACGATGTACCACTCACCTGACGATGTACCACTCACCTGACGATGTACCACCTACCTGACGATGTACCACCCACCTGACGATGTACCACCCACCTGACGATGTACCACCTACCTGACGATGTACCACCTACCTGACGATGTACCACACAACTGACGATGTACCACTCACCTGGCGATGTACCACCCACTGACGATGTACCACCTACCTGGCGATGTACCACTCACCTGACGATGTACCACCCACCTGGCGATGTACCACCCACCTGACGATGTACCACACAACTGACGATGTACCACTCACCTGGCGATGTACCACCTACCTGACGATGTACCACTCACCTGACGATGTTCCACCCACCTGGCGATGTACCACCCACCTGACGATGTACCACTCACCTGACGATGTACCACTCACCTGACGATGTACCACTCACCTGACGATGTACCACACACCTGACGATGTACCACTCACCTGACGATGTACCACTCACCTGACGATGTACCACACAACTGACGATGTACCACACAACTGACGATGTACCACACACCTGACGATGTACCACTCACCTGACGATGTACCACTCACCTGACGATGTACCACTCACCTGACGATGTACCACACAACTGACGATGTACCACTCACCTGCATCAGTGTTGTAAACCGAGCAGACAACCCGGAGTCAACTGGAAACTCCCAGTCTATGTCAATGCCGTCAAATCCATGTTGCCTGGAGAAGGTGATGGCACTGTCGGCGAATGTGCGGATGTTGTTATCGCTAGTGACGACGGCATTAAACTGCCACGACACGCCGAAACCTCCAATAGCTAGGATGATTTTTACGTCCGGGTTAGCTGCCTTTAAGCTCACAATCTCGCCGTACAGCGCTGAAGAAAAGAAATCATCCACTCAATGACACTGTGATATACAAACATTCTCCTGTGTCTATGTCAGCCCATCCACAAACACAGACCACTACGTGCGGTATGCAAACATTCCACTAGCTGCCCCGTCCTACCCCCTGCACCACCAGAGCTGTCCCGTCCTACCCCCTCCACCACCAGAACTGTCCCGTCCTACCCCCTCCACCACCAGAACTGTCCCGTCCTACCCCCTCCACGACCAGAGCTGCCCCGTCCTACCCCCTCCACAGCACCAGAACTGTCCCGTCCTGTCCCCCTCCACGACCAGAGCTGCCCCGTCCTACCCACCACACCACCAGAGCTGCCCCGTCCTACCCCCTCCACCACCAGAACTGTCCCGTCCTACCCCCTCCACCACCAGAACTGTCCCGTCCTACCCCCTCCACCACCAGAACTGTCCCGTCCTACCCCCCCTGCACCACCAGAACTGTCCCGTCCTGCCCCCTTCCACCACCAGAACTGTCCCGTCCTGCCCCTCCACCACAACACCAGAGCTGCCCCGTCCTACCCCTCCACCACCAGAGCTGCCCCGTCCTACCCACCACCACCAGAGCTGCCCCGTCCTACCCCTCCACCTCCAGAGCTGTCCCGTCCTACTCACCACACCGCCAGAGCTGCCCCGTCCCATCCCTCCACCACCAGAGCTGTCCCGTCCTACCCCCTCCACCACCAGAGCTGTCCCGTCCTGCCCCTGCACCACCAGAGCTGCTCCCAACCTACTTATGTCATTCCATTCGTGTGTGATGACGTTGAAGGTGGTGGTGTCGATCCTGGCGAAGGCGTAGATGATGTGGGTGCATAGCGTCGGGTCGATGTCAGAGGGGTTGAACTTGGCGTTCCCAGTACGGTACTGAGCCCAACTGGTGAAGTAGCAGAGTCGCTTCAGATTACAGGTTCCTGTAACAGGGAAAAACAAGATCTTCTAACATGATGTGAGGTGAGGTGAGGTGATGTGAGGTGAGGTGAGGTGAGGTGAGGTGATGTGAGGTGAGGTGAGGTGAGGTGAGGTGAGGTGAGGTGAGGTGAAATTGGGTTTTAACGTCGTGCTTGAGAATATTTCGCTCATATGACGACGTGCATGCGTGTGTATGTGTATGTGCGGCTGCTTGTACTAGCCCAGACTGAAGCTGGTTTTATAGTGCTAGCCCACTGAGATACCATGCCGCAGTGAAGCACGAATACCCCACTCAGACACATTATACTCACTCCGAGCCGACCAGTCCTTGTTGTACCCATTAATGCCGAGCGCCAGGCAGGGACCAACAAGTACCATATTTTAACGTCTTTTGGTATGACGCGGTCGGAGATCGAACCCGCGACCTTCCGCTCTCCGGGCGGACGCTCTAACCACTACACCACGGAGGTGGGTCTATTACATGATGTAAGTCAGTTGTGTAAGATATTACATGTTGCCGCATTCTGCATTCGGTATAAAGTCAATACAATGTACTTCACTATGATATGTGTGTGTGACAATATTACCTGAAAAGAGTTCTATAAATAGCATCACGACACAGGTTTGGTACTATGATTGTCAAATTTCAAGTAGAAGAATAAGATGCACTGATATGTTAAACATTGGTCGGAAGAGGTTGCATTCCGTTTACGGAAGCGCTGAAGGGACCTCATAAAATAAAAATTATCTTGAGCGCACAAGTTAATATCTTGAGCGCTCAAGTTAGTTATCTTGAGCGCACAAGTTAGTATCTTGAGCGCACAAGTTAACATCTTGAGTGCACAAGTTAATATCTTGAGCGCCTGAGTAATATCTTGAGCGCACAAGTTAATATCTTGAGCGCTCAAGTTAATATCTTGAGCGCACAAGTTAATATCTTGAGCGCACAAGTTAGTTATCTTGAGCGCACAAGTTAGTATCTTGAGCGCACAAGTTAGTATCTTGTGCGCACAAGTTAATATCTTGAGCGCTCAACTCCGTGTTTAGCATCTAATGGCATTAATGGAACGCACATTTGCTTGACTGCTGGCTAAAATGTACAAACTTATATCCTTTTGGAAGATTTCAAACGATGCAAAGTCGGAGTTAACAATAGGTGTTTATGATGAGACTATGTAAAAGTATGCAAATGTATCATGAACATTGATAATGTTTATCATGTAAACGTTCATCGTCTTTATGCTTGTCAATACTATTCTTTGTATCTGATTTTACCACTTTTTGCTTTATTACATAAAGCAGGCCTAGGTATGTGTAATGTCATAATAAGAATTAAAACATAAACATGAGTAGGAGTTTATTGCAGGGATGAATAGTGGTTTTACTTGCTTCTTATATTGATACATAGAATTATGAACACTTGGATAACTTGTTTTGCTACGGCTTTATTATGTATATATAGTATTACATGACCATGAAAATGTAAACATTGAGTGTTATACTTTAATTATCTTAATTATAAAACTAATGTCTGATGTATTGGAAGTAAAGTCGACCACTTTCAGGGAACTATAGTCTGTAGTCTTGGTTTGCATGTATCAGTAATGTTTCCTAACGTGGGTACAATGGCAGTTTAACTCTGTACAATATCATTTTAAAACCCGCCTGATTTATTTGATCCATTAGTATGTGCACGTATAGCATATATACCGACTTTATTTCTTACTAAAATACCGTGTTACCCGTTTCACTTCTTCCGTATCAATCCCTTTTTGTATACGTATGTGTGTTGTAGTTTATTTAACATGTTTTAACAACACAGGAAGTTGAAGAATAAAGACGTCGATGAAGACAAGTGTCCTGAGCGAAATTCAACACCATTCGGGTCCAACAACGACCGTACAGTATCCTGTTTCACAATTAAACCGCATTGAATACATTTTTGATGCATCAACGATAACCATGTCTTTGTTCAGATCGTCGAAGTCGTCCGCAATAAAGTATGCAACATCAGCGCGGCGGTGGGGTAGCCTCGTGGTTACAGCGTCCGCTCGTCACGCCTGGGTTCGATTCCCCAAGCTGGGTACAACGTGTGCAGCCCATTTCTCGTGTTCCCCACCGTGATATTGCTGGAATATTGCTAAAAGCGGTGTAAACCGTATTCACTCACTCACTGTAACATCAGCAAATCTGGTATCTGGTACGAGAGAGGGACATACACCTCAGAATACGCTTCAAGTGGCGTACTATACTATACCCTGAGTTTTGACAAGAAGATGTGTTACGTGTTTGTATTGGAACCCAAAGACTGAAATAAGCATGAATCAGTTCGCGTTTCCGCTCCTCCTTGCTTCCACATGAACTGCTTATGAAGCAGTGTATCTCAATATATACTAAGTTGAGCGCTCAACATACTAACGTGTGCGCTCAAGATACTAACTTGTGCACTCAAGATAACTAACTTGTGCGCTCAAGATATTAACTTGTGCGCTCAAGATACTAACTTGTGCGCTCAAGATACTAACTTGTGCGCTCAATATACTAACTTGTGCGCTCAAGATAAATTATATTTCATGAGGTCCCTTCAGCGCTTCCATTACATTCCGTTTAATGAAGATAGTCACTATATATACACGTACCTGCTGTTAGTGACAGCGTGGCCCACAACGTCAGGACAACTTTGTACAACATCCTGTAGGTGGCTGAAACACGGTGAATCAACACTATGTGGGATTCTGTATACGGCGTAAGGAAATAACGCATGACAGTGGCTGGATCATAAAGTATCGGGAAAAACAAGGTATACACTCGGAACTTAATTTGTTCTTGACAAAAGTAAATATTAACCGATACGAAACCTTCCTAGGGTGACAACAGTGGTCTACACATTGAAAACACAAGGTCCGAAACACAACTGTGATACATGTAAGAAATACATCATCGACAAAACATTTCATGTATGCATCAGTTTAACAAGAATCAGGCTATAACGTCTGTTGCCCGGCAACCACGCTGAGTACAGTGAAATGTCGGAAATCTGCTCACGATCACAACCAGTCCAAACAACATTTCACTTCCCTAACGAATACTTCCCATCAAAAGTTTAGACTCACTTTAAGCACTCACTATATGTTATGTATATATGTATAGTTACATCGAAGATGAATTTCTCCACTAACTTGGGGGGAACCAACTGCAAACCTTGTGCAGATGAATTGCACGAGGATCATGCTTGAAATTGCTGTAAAGCATGTGAAAATATCGTGCATGTGAACAGCTGCGTTTTGGTGTAAAGTTGTCAATTTTCACTGACTTTCATCATTTAATGAACTCATGACAATAATCTTTTCAGTGTTACAAGTTTGTTTTACAATACATATTAAGTTCATGTGTAAACAGTACCTTTAAACAGTATGGAATATTTTGCAAAATCTAGTTTAGAACAGTTGACTGAGGAAAGTGGCTACAGTTACACTAGTGAGTCTAAACTTTTGACGGATAGTATATTTTAACTCATACCGACTAAACATGCACAAACAGATATACTTTAAGGACAACGACGTCTTGTTTATTGAACAGAACGACTGTAGATTCGTAAACCGTTCTGACGGTATTTCCGCTACGAATCTACACCGAGACGTCGCTCTACTCAATAATCAAGAAGTTGTTGTCCATAAAGTCGTTACTTCGTCCATGCTTCGTTACTGACTCACCAACTTGTAGAGTGCCGATTAAACAATTCCTGGTGTCAATGGACGATGCAGCACTCAGAGTCGCAGCAGTCGTAGGTATGAAGTTGCTCATTTCATTTTGCTTATATACCCGTATATACTCATCTACCCGAGGCATACGCCCTTATCTCTTGCAGGGTACATTGCTGGTCCACTTCTCCCCCGGGGCAGTTGGTCATCCGCCGGGCCCACCCCGGGGATGTTAGACTGACCACACACGGCACTTAACGTGCTTGGTATCGACCTGCGATCTGTGTGTTGTTACGTGTTACATCGTGTATATAATACCCCGGCTCGTCACAAACAATGTAGACAGGAGATAACACATCAGTGATGTCTGACAACAATGACAGACACATGTCCCACCTTATCACTTACATCAATGTGTAATGGTTACCACAGTTCATAATGTTAATAGATTCGTTTTATCTTTCACTCTCACCTGCAGTTTCAGTTGACTGACGTCAAAGTGATTGCTCGTGATTCCCAACTATTCTAGATATCACTAGTATGGCAGTGTTCTATGTATCTCTGTAGTTTACATATCACTAGTATGGCAGTGTTCTATGTATCTCTGTAGTTTACATATCACTAGTATGGCAGTGTTCTATGTATCTCTGTAGTTTACATATCACTAGTATGGCAGTGTTCTATGTATCTCTGTAGTTTACATATCACTAGTATGGCAGTGTTCTATGTATCTCTGTAGTTTACATATCACTAGTATGGCAGTGTTCTATGTATCTCTGTAGTTTACATATCACTAGTATGGCAGTGTTCTATGTATCTCTGTAGTTTACATATCACTAGTATGGCAGTGTTCTGGCAGTGTTCTATGTATCTCTGTAGTTTACATATCACTAGTATGGCAGTGTTCTATGTACCTCTGTAGTTTACATATCACTAGTATGGCAGTGTTCTATGTACGTATCTCTGTAGTTTACATATCACTAGTATGGCAGTGTTCTATGTACCTCTGTAGTTTACATATCACTAGTATGGCAGTGTTCTATGTATCTCTAGTAGTTTACATATCACTAGTATGGCAGTGTTCTATGTATCTCTGTAGTTTACATATCACTAGTATGGCAGTGTTCTATGTATCTCTGTAGTTTACATATCACTAGTATGGCAGTGTTCTATGTATCTCTGTAGTTTACATATCACTAGTATGGCAGTGTTCTATGTATCTCTGTAGTTTACATATCACTAGTATGGCAGTGTTCTATGTATCTCTGTAGTTTACATATCACTAGTATGGCAGTGTTCTATGTATCTCTGTAGTTTACATATCACTAGTGTGGCAGTGTTCTATGTATCTCTGTAGTTTACATATCACTAGTATGGCAGTGTTCTATGTATCTCTGTAGTTTACATATCACTAGTATGGCAGTGTTCTATGTATCTCTGTAGTTTACATATCACTAGTATGGCAGTGTTCTATGTATCTCTGTAGTTTACATATCACTAGTATGGCAGTGTTCTATGTATCTCTGTAGTTTACATATTTGTATATGTAATGTTGTAAAGAAATACTTTCATTATTAATTTTATACTGTGATTTTCTGAAAATGATAAACTTACATAGCTTATTTACTTAGTTCCTGGTTGAGTTCCTTTAATTCAACTTTAGTATAATTTAACTGCCTTTTGGGTAGAGATAGATAGATAGATATTCTTTATTTTCTCCAGTGAATGAAGATACAATATGATATGAATCAGATATATTTACATGCAGATCAGAAACAGGGGAATACAACTAGTTACATACAGTTTACTAAGAAATGTTTCCAGTGGTTTACAGTTGTACCTACATTGGTGATACATTCAAGCCATACATTATCATCAAGGGATAGACAATATTCCGTTGGAAGTCCTCCGAGTAAGAAACATAGAGTCAATTCTTCATCATTGTTCCAAAGGCTTGTCAGCTCGCAGTACATAAAAACATGTTTGACAATATCGTAGGCAAATGTGCCACATATACTGAGTCTCTTTTGATTGAATACGTACTGATTTGCACCAAGTTTGCAAAACAGTGAAGTAGATCAGATCGACATTTGCCATAGTCTATGTATATTCTGGTCTCGTCCTGAGTAATAGTATCTATGTTGATTTTCCCTTGACGTTAACTCTTTACATATATAGACATTTCCAGCATCATGAATTGTTTTCGTAACATTTTGATTTACTAGGAAAGCTGGCAGACACAATGTATGTATTTAGCTAATCTGTCAGGTCGTATTTATATGTTCATAGTAGCATAGGGTAGATAGGGGATTTTGTACTTTTAGCTTCTCTTTCATAACATGAGTCAAGTAAGAATTCACTAAGTTTATAGTTTAAGACATTCTTGAATTCAAAGATTAAATCACTTCTATATAATTTGCCAAGGAACATAAGACAACGTTTTTCTCGTGCGACAACTGCCGAAGAACATTTGGAAAGTCCCTAGATGTTTTACAGAAGAATGATTGTGCTCTTTCAAGTATTTAATACTCTTTAGATGTTAGTCTACAACATAGTTCACAAGCAAACAGGGCACATGGTAACTCTGTTCCGAGACTCCACAGGCAGACATGGTATTTAGATCACCAAAGTACAAACCATTGTACAGCGATTTGTGTTGACTAACATTCTAAGTTTATCACATGGTTTTGGAGACAGCACAAAAGTTAAAGATGCAGTGGTTTCCAAGCCAGCATACACAACAAGATCTTTTTCTGTTACAATCTTCTCCCCAATGTAAAATGATGGACATGTATGTTTTGGGTATTACCAAACAATAAGAATACACTTATATTATGTCGGCATTATATTTGAGATGCCATTTACAGGATTACTCAAACACACATTTAGTGCACACTGTAGGCCATCTATGGCTCCATTTATAGTTGTGTCATCTGCTAATAACATACCTGGCACATCACCCCATGGAAGACTTAAACCGTGTTGTACTGTTTCCAGTGCGTATAATAGGTCATTAATATACAATGAAAACAGCCAAGCTGACAAAATACAGCCTTGGTCAACACCTTGTTTAACAGGAAAGGAAGAAGATGCAACTCTCCCTATTTCAACACAAGCCTGCATTGAATTATATTTAATATGTAAGATACGCCGCAGTTTACCATTTGTAACAAAGTGATGGAATTTATATAATAATCCATTGAGCCATACTCTACCAAAAGCCTGTTCGTTGTCTAGAAAGACACAATACACTGGTGAGTTTCTTTCCCTGTAATAATCTCTACTTTCTAACAGTGTTAATGCAGCTGTTTCTGCACCAGCACCTTTACGGAATCCAAATTGATACTTGTGCGGGAAAGATTTACTGAGATTTAACTCCAATTTTCTATTCTTTCTAAGATGATTCTTCGAATAATTTGCTGAAAATGGAGTTACAGTTATTCCCCGGTAATTTGAAGGATCGCATGTGCTTTCACCTTTACCTTTGTGCATGCGGAGTATAGTACCAACATTAAAACCACAAGGTAGATATTCATGATGAACAAGTCGCCGAATAGTGCATAATATATCATCAAACGTAAAAGGACATTGACAAAGACAAGGTTATTTAGATAGTCAGTAAAATCTGATTCAAACTTAACATCTGTACATGGTAGAGAGGGGTGTCACACATATACCTCCTTGATACGTTTGTATATTTTGGTAGTACTCTTGCATACCTAGTTCAGACGCCTCAACATTCTTTTGAATTTAAGATGATCCTCATGTTTCTGTCTTTTATTTCTCTATCATTCCATCAGAAGGCTGCTTCTCCACTGTCTTAGATAGGGAGTTGTACGTGCTACCCGTATTTGGCTCACCACCAAAATCACGGGCTTCTACACCTGTGACGTATGACAATTTGAATTCACATTCAATTGTCATCCGTTAGCCATCACACATGCATGGCTGACACAACATCTTACTAATGTTGTATAATTCACAGGTGAGCACCCTCTCTATATTCTTTCTCTATTTCATAGTGCTAAATATCTAATTATTATCAACTAAGTACCTTGAGTTAGTAAACATATTGTTACCGACCGCGCATAAAGTAAACATATCTATCGCCTATCACTTACTAACTTCAGCACTAGCACGTAAGACAGTGTGTGGAAGTATAATTACAAATTATGATCTATTTTATAAACCTTGTATTATCAACACAAACTGTGTATAGGTTTAGTAATATTATGATTCATCACCAGTATGTGACGTCATCATGTAAACAATCACTATTATTCAATTGTTTTCATAAATATAACGTATGCCACTGCTATGCTATTAGCAGTTGAGTAATTAATATGACAATTTGAATTCACATTCAATTGTCATCCGTCAGCCGTCACACATGCATGGCGGACACAACATCTTACTAATGTTGTATCATTCACAGGCAATAATCGAGATGTTTTACACAAACGAGGATCTCCGTCCGTTATTGTGTCTGCTTGGCAAGACTAAGGCCTGAACCCGTGACATTTCTTTGACTGACGATGTCGTTTTCTGAAAATACGTTTTGCTTCTTTATATGCAATGTAGTAACTATTCTCTTTATCATGGATTTTACCATTCGATTTATTGCGACATTTTCTCATTGTCTCATTCAACGTTTCTAAAATAGTTTTCAGTTTCATACCGATACAATGAGAGATCTACTTGATTGGCTCTCCGCCAATTTAGGTGTATACCACCAGTATAGCTGTATGTAGGAGTTTCACTACGAAACACCGTGAGGATAGCAAAGTGGTCGGATACAGCATAGCTTAAGTTATTGTCAAAAGCATAACCCAGTACCCTATTTCTCAGATCACAGTCTATGCAGACGTAGTCAATCAAACGTCTTCGTGTTTTACACTTGCTGGAATAAGTACAAACATTACTATCATCTAGAGGTATAACGGATACAAGGTTTCGTTCTGTTAAACCCTCATTTAGATACATAGCTCTACGCTTTGAGTCAACACAGTATCTTTTTTCAGCACAGCATTAAAATCGCCAACTAATATTGTCTCTGCTTCTTGAGAGATCATATAGATCAAAGGTATTTACAGTTCTTCACAATTCCCCAGAATCAAGCAGATTTGTGGGCCGACGTCGGGTACCAATGATAATGGTTGTATTCCCGTTAATAGTCACTGTAGCGCCAATGATGTTGTCACTTTCTGATACGTAGAGGAACAACTGTTTAATGTTTTTCGGAGAAACAGAGCAACACCACCTGCTCCTCTCTGTGGCGAATGGTCAGTTCTACACTTATAGTATACGCTAACAGAGTCATGTAGATAGGGCATTGTTGATATTTCAGACTTATTCATAATTTCAATGTTCGTTAATGAATAGAGCATCACAGACATCGAGCTTTGTTTTGAGATGGTGCAAACATATATTAACACCCCGTACATTCCACGTAATTACACTGAAGGTTGCCATGACAATATACACTCTCTCAAAAAAGAAACGCAACCCCTGTTTTTTTTGGTAATGTTTATATCAATTTTAACTGGTTATTACATTTGTATTTTTAAAGATAATGCCATGAAATTTGACATGGTGAACCTTAGGTCAGCACGGTATAAGGTAACAGTTAATGCAGGTCAGTATCGAACTCTCAATTTACGCTAGGGGGGCGTTGTCTTCAGTATCTCGTTGTAGAGCCACGAGCTCTAATCACAGCAGTGCACCTCCTCGGAACAGAACGAATCAGACGGCGGATGTTTTCCTGGGGGATTGCTCTCCACTCTTCCTGGAGTGCTGCGGCCAGTTCAACCAGTGTGCGGTTGTGGTGTACGTGCACGAACACGACGATCCAGCTGGTCCCACAGATGTTCGATAGGATTGATGTCTGGCGATCTGGAGGGGCCACGGCATCACGTTGACGTTTGAATTCTGTAGGAATGCCACTGTTGCACGAGCTGTATGAGGGCGGGCATTGTCATGTTGAAACAACTCCCTCTGTTGGGCGATTATCGGCAGAAGATGTGGCTGTAAGACGTCATCAATGTACCGTTGTGCCGTCAAATTGCCACGAATGATGACCAAGTCTGACCGTTGGTTGTAAGACATGGCTCCCCATACCATGATGCTTCCTCCTCCAAATCTGTCGACCTGTCGAACGCAGTTCGGTGCAAAACGTTCATTTGCTCGTCTATAGACACGTTGTCTACCGTCACGTCGTTGAAGAAGAAAACGAGACTCGTCACTAAACCAGACTCTTCTCCAGTTTCTTAGGGTCCATCTCCTTACGTTAGTACACCACCTGAGACGTTGGCGTCGATGTTGGCGTTTCAAGACGGGCCCAACAACTGGTCTTCTTGCACGTAAATTTGCCTCATGTAA
Source organism: Haliotis rubra (assembly GCF_003918875.1). Lineage (NCBI taxonomy): Eukaryota > Metazoa > Mollusca > Gastropoda > Lepetellida > Haliotidae > Haliotis > Haliotis rubra. Next base: position 243,022 of record NW_025767641.1, read on the forward strand.
ACGGTTCCTGATGGTTTGGGCCGATACTCTCCTCAAACCTGGCACCTGTGTTGCAGTGATGGTGGGTGTGGCATGCCGATTACGTAGGTGGCTGAGCCGAATAAAGCGATCCTGAGCCGGTGTGGTGATCCTAGGTCTACCGCTCCTGGGACGATCTTCAATTGCATGGAACTGTGTGTAACGATTCCAAAGTCGTGAGATTGTTGTTTTGTGTACGTTTAGATGACGGGCAACTGTTCCAAAGCTTTCCCCGGCCTCAATGCGACCAATGGCAATATTTCGATTTGCTGTACTCAAACGGGGCATTTTCGAACTTGATTTGCAGAGCAAATTATGAGAGAAAAATTACAAACTACGCGTGCTTTTAAAACCCTCTACATGAACTGTGTTTTTTACGATTTGCACGTGCAACAGGCTTTTAGCATTTTGTACATGACAATTTCGCACTTTCTCAAATAACACGGATACAACGGTCATCATGTGTGAAAATGGTTCCGTTTGGGAGCTTATACTGATCAGATGGGAACGTATTAACAGTATTTTAAAGAAAATTCTAATTTACATTCACCATCTTTATTCTAGAAATGATGTCAGATATTTAGATAGGGGTTGCGTTTCTTTTTTGAGAGAGTGTACACAAACACACACCACGCCCTACTTGTTTGCTCCAATGTCTTGGCTTTTCAGAAATGTCGTCATTTTAACAATCGCTGTTTGGAATCCAGTCGCTGTAGTTTACGTTTTCTGGCCAGAAGCACTCGTCGTCATATATAATATCCGCACATCGTCTTGACACTGTTGGTGTATATTGGATTACGTCCCCTTCCCAATGTTTCATCAGCCGTGTATTGGAGGTCTTAACGCCACGTTCTTTGGCATATTCACTCATGGCGTCCTTAACGACTTCGTAAGGTTCATCAGCACGAACATAATTATTTACTTAGTTCTTGGTTGAGTTGTCTTTAATTCAACTTTAGTATCTTTTAACTGCCTTTGGGTAGACTGACTGAGTTTGGTTTTACGCCGCTTTTAGCAATATTCCAGCAATATCACGGCGGGGAACACCAGAAATGGGCTTAACACATTGTGCCCATGTGGGGAATCGAACCCGGGTCTTCGGCGTGACGAGCCAACGCTTTAACCACTAGGCTACCCCACCGCCCCCTTTGGGTAGATGTGGGGTAGGATGGTATAGCTTGGGTCATTCCTTTTCCAGACGGATTACTCCTGATTAGCCTTGTGTAAAATACTTCTGTTCAGCACTTTACAAGTACCGTCGGTAGGTTCCGAGAACACAACAAACTGAAACCCTGCACACCACTCAAGCCACTGTAGTTTTACTTACAGGTTAGCTTAATATGTATTATTATATATTTGTATACAGCACCTAATGACTTACAGTGCCGTGATGTTCTAATGTTATCTGAATAATCAGTACGGGTATAACCAAACTATGATTTAACCAGAACAGTAAGTGTACAGACCATTTAAATCACATAAACACCAGCTCGTCATCTTTTCACTGTCCTATGTCTGTCTGAGAATGAGAGAGTAAGTATATTCTTTTCATCATATATGTTTGTTTATATCTATGTTGGTTATGTATCTCTTGACATTCACATGTATGTTGCGGGCAGTATACAGCGTGCTGCCCAGTTTCTATTAGTACTTATATTTGTATATATATTTGTAGTTAGATGCACTTGGTGCCACCAGTCCACGCCCCAGTATAATCCACGAGGTATGGTTCTTCTATCTCTCTGTGTTTATGAAATTAGTCCTGATGCATATTACACTCTTCAAAAAAAGAAAAAAAAAGAAACGCATATGTGATTTTGAGAATATTGGACTCATGTAGCAAAAACAATACAAACATACTATTTCTTTCCAAAAAGTCGCCTTCGTGTGATTGTAAACAGTTTCAGCGTCAAAACGCGGCAAATGTAAACTTACTTTTCCCCTTGTTTTGGTGTGGAAACACTAAAACCTTGAATTTGAAATCGACCCCCGTGCATACTGGATATTTTATGCATGTATGTTATTTTATATTTTAGCTCAGGTCACCAATCAGGTGAAGTTAAGCAACGGCGAGCGCGGCTGTCCTTGGGTGGCTGACCGTGTTTGGCAGCTTGACTCCTGATAGTTTCTAGGACTTCAGTCCTGTCCCACAACGAAGCACATGTGATCTCACCTTAGGCAAGTGAGTTTGTTCAAAATTGCCTCTGTTCACCCAGCAGATAATGGGTACCCGGTGGGATAAATCATGTGACTATAACCCTATAACCCTATAACACGTTAACAGCTTGGCTTATCCGGGATAATAATAATCCGATTGTTTGGGAGCTTCGAGAATGCAATGTGCATGGAGAAATGCGCATGGTAAATGGACTATTATTATTATAATTATTATTAGATAATAGGTGACTGCGACACAGCTGGTGTAGCCTGGCTAAGTATGGATCAAAGTGTATGTCTAGTTCACCACTGATGGCTTGGTTGGTTGTTTAACGCCGCACTCAGCAATATTCCAGCTATATGCCGGCGGTCTGTAAATAATCGAGTCTGGACCGGACACTCCAGTGATTGACATCATGAGCGTCGAACAGCGCAAGTGGGATACGATGGCATGTTTCAACCAGGCCAGGGGGCATGAAGCATGGATTGCTGAAGACCAATTCTAACCCGGATCTTCACGGATCTCACTGATGTGAGAACACATTCAACATGCCTCGGCTACAACTGTACTGTTATTTAACCGGTGAGCGAGACGTCGACATCGAATCTACCGTTATAGTTAGGTGCACATAGTGTCTTGCTCGGAGAGCGGAAGGTTTGATGTGTAGCCGGTCGTGTCTGGATAGGTTATTAAGGTCAACACTGCCGTATGGTATCCTAGTAGGACAGCGCTACACGTAACAGATAGTACACACACGTACTCACGCACGTACGCATGCACATCTGGTATAAGAGGTGAAATTGGGTTTTAACGTCGTGCTTGAGAACATTTCGCTTATATGACGACGTGCATGCGTATGTATGTGTATGTACGGCTGCTTGTACTAGCCCAGATTTAAGCTGGTTTTATAGTGCTAGCCTACTGAGATACCATGCCACAGTGAAGCATGAATACCCCACTCAGACACATTATACTGATTCCGAGCCGACCAGCCCTTGTTGTACCCATTAATGCCGAGCGCCAGACAGGGACCAACAAGTACCATATTTTAACGTCTTTTGGTATGACGCGGCCGGGGATCGAACCCGCGACCTTCCGCTCTCCGGGCGGACGCTCTAACCACTACACCACGGAGGCGGTCCATCTGGTACAAGAAGGTGTGGTTGGAATTCCACCGGAGACTTCCCGTCCATTGACGAAACTTTGGGGAATTTCATAGCCAAGTTTCGTAATCGGAGCAAAGCAGACATTCGAACCTACGACCGAGGCCGAGGACTGCTGCAGAGTGAATGAGTGACATATTTATCAAACAAATGATGTTATATCTAAATAACAGATTCTTGTCGAATGACCAGTTCATTGTTTGTTCAAGTAAAGCAAAAGTGCTTGATGTAGTTTCAAACATTGATGCCTCTGGCCTGCTCAGAAAGGGCCACCAATTATGTGACTTAGGTGAAGGTGTGGTGATGTAGGTGTAGGTCTTGTGAGAAACATGCAAGAAGAAAATATGATAAACTCACGGCAAAAGCCATAATCATACTTCATGTAAAGTTCTGCAAGAAGCATAATGAAAATATAGAATGCGTCTTTCAGTATCTATTCCTGGAGGCCTCGCCCCCTACTTACAGGTCGTGAGTTTTTTAACGCTCAGGTCAAAGGACGGCACACGGATGTTTTGTGTTTGTTGGAAGCATGATATACAGACGTATTTCTGTGGGCAGTCCAGCTATCAGATGCCCATAAAACACTTTCATTTCTTACCGTAAATACCGTAACAGTTTGCTGACCATATACAGTGCAATGGTGTGATTCAAATAGGGACAAAAGGGGATGACTGAAATCAAGGTTGCAGGGAATGTTAATGGCCATCGTACGACTAATTGATTTGCTTCTTTGGAATAGCACGGGAGGATGATGATGTTGTTGCTGTTTTTCACGTGCATATTCTGCCCTAATTAACTGGAGACACGAACATGACTGTATCTCACTTCCATAACGAGGTATAGGTGTGTTAAGTATATGAACAGCTATGTTAAAATTGCGCATCAAAACTTTGGTGTTCTGACGGTCACGTGTGAACACAGATTGCAGTGTTGCCATGAAGTTATCCCTCTGTGATCATGAGCTCAGTATAATACACGGCCCGAGGATCATGTATATTGCTGTGGATAAACATACACGCCTGAAGGCTGCAGAGAAAGACACGCAAAATATAATTGCACATATTTTTAATATTCATTGATTCCGGACAGACATACATGTTTTAGACTACCATACTCAATCAACAAGGTATATTTACAAACAACACTCTCACCAAGACATAAGAGTAGGAACGATAAGGCGTTAGTTGTGAAAAGGTCCATGTAAATGTGATATAACATACACTGGCCACGAGGAATGACGCCACAGGCAACAGTCCACGTGGTCGACCACAGCCAATCAAGCAAGGTACCCCAGGAAAGGGTGTCACTGTCCGACTGGTGTTCATAAACTAGTGTTTGCCTTTCGTATTAGCACAGAAACTCAAGGAAACCATTGAAATGTATTACTCGAGATTCATGAACTATGCTGGCAACACATGTATATGAAATTGATAATCTGCATGATAACCCACACACTGGCAGGACGTGTGAACACTGTCAGCCATGTTACGGTCCACATTAAAACAAATGTTATTTTCTGGCTGAGTGCGGCGTTAAACATCGAAAAAAACACACTACTTTCTAACATGTTTCAAAGTGGCTAAGCATGCCATCAACAATCAGTCCACTCAGTTCAAAACACAAAGAACGCGTGACGTCAACAGTCAAGTGCTTCATACATTGGTATCATCATACAAGCATACGATTAGGTTGCCCCCGGTAAATAAAGCATGTTAAACACGTTTACGGAAATTTGAATATGACACACGTGCTCACCATATAGGAATCTGTATAAAAATGCTGGTTAATTGTGAAGAAATATTTCTCTGGCGTAGATAGGTTGTGCATATTCATTAAACCATGTAGCCTGCAGAAACTGCAAGAGTTGTACGACCATCACATGGAGGTTGATGTGGACACTGGTATGTCGTCACATCAGAGTCTAATGTCGGCTGTGTTAACACTATGTGGTCAGATACGTCTATATGAACACGTTTTAGAACTGGAATAAATACATTACGTCTATCAGTCCTAGAAGTGAATACACTCTCAGAAGGTGAGCCAGAATACATCGGAACATGTCTCTATTGGTCGGAGAATTTGTCTTCTGCACTGTAAAAGTCGTAGACCTCGTTAAACACAGGTGACGGATACTGAGTGTATCCGCGGTACACGGTGTATGGCGACCTGGTGTAGTCGTGGACAGTGGAGGTCTTGTCCATGGCGGAGTGTTTCTCCCTCTCCAACCGGCCTCGTGAACGTCTGAGGGCAAAACACACACAAGTAAAGACATCGGCAGCGAAAACTGCAGCAATTGTAATTTCAATGCTCACGGGAAGAGTGCAAATGTTCACAAATTGAAATAAGTTAAATAAATAATTTTAATAAATTAGAAATTTGCTTTATTTGACATTATCAAGCGACATGTCAAAGACATGAGAGCGAGAGAAGGGGGAAGGGGGGGGTAGTACAGTTTACTTGTTATCGACGGGCGGTTGAAGTGAGAAGTTAACATGTTCAGGACGTTTTGAAGTGGGTTTAAAGGAAACCGGTTACTCTGCTAGCCTTACAGCCATATATCAACCCGAGTGTGCAGAAGGAGGTTAACGATTCTGTTCGTTATTTGGGTGCCACAACTTTTGTTGTTGAGCATACGCTTGGTGGCATCAGATATTGTAATGCTGTCAAACTGAAAATTCAACGATATTAAAAAACAGCAAATTAAAACTCTTCAGATTGGTACACTCTAGGTAATTCGATTTGTAAATTATTGACTGCAAATATATTCCATGTAAAAGCAATGCATTTGAACATGCTTGACATTTCTCGACAACAATAGTTCAATGTTCCAAGGTTTGTGGTTTCGGAACATGCGCTTAGTACTTATAGTTTGTACGAGTTATAGAATAACATATTTTCCCATGGCTCACCAAAGTGGCGTTGGTGACCGATCATGAGCGAAATATATCAAAACTTCCTATTTGATGTTTGACGGACGTACAACTGCAACGCGCCACTAATTGTGATGACAACTGACCATTGTAAGATTGAGAATAAAGCTTACATCCAGCGTCACGTATAACTATTATGCGCAGGGCCAATTTTAAGACTAACATTTTGATGCATTAGGAAGTCAAATATTACCACATATGGTAAGTAACATCGTGACTGCACCGTCGCTGACAGCCTTCCTGTAGCAGAAATAGCCTACCTGTAGCAGTAATAGCCTACCTGTAGCAGTAATAGCCTACCTGTAGCAGAAATAGCCTACCTGTAGCAGTAATAGCCTACCTGTAGCAGTCATAGCCTACCTGTAGCAGTAATAGCCTACCTGTAGCAGAAATAGCCTATAGCAAGGCCGCTGAGCAGCAGGGCGAAGATGCCGACGCAGACACCGATGATGACCTCAGACAGTCCTGACTCAACAGCTGTTAGAATGCGAATCATGAAAATTTGACTGATACCAGATATTTGAACAGGAAACTAACTACCCATCCCTCAAATACAGCGCGTGATTCTACCTGTATATAGTCCCATATTGTTTTATTAAGTATTCACTGCAGTATGTTCTGTGTGTGATGTGTTCTACAGTTACTCACATCGCCGGACAGTACAGGTGTCACCAGTGTAGTAATCACTGTAGTTTGTTCTATGTTTGGTGTGTTCTACAGTTACTGCAGTGTGTTCTATGTGTGGTGTGTACTACAGTTACTGCAGTATGTTCTATGTGTGGTGTGTTCTACAGTTACTGCAGTATGTTCTATATTTGGTGTGTTCTACAGTTACTGTAGTATGTTCTATGTTTGGTGTGTTCTCAGTTATACTGTTCTATGTGTGTAGTATGTTGTTCTATGTTTGGTGTGTTCTACAGTTACTATAGTATGTTCTATGTTTGGTGTGTTCTACAGTTACTGTAGTATGTTCTATGTGTGGTGTGTTCTACAGTTACCCTCATAGCGTAATTCTATGTGTGGTGTGTTCTACAGTTACTGCAGTATGTTCTATGTGTGGTGTGTTCTACAGTTACTGCAGTATGTTCTATGTTTGGTGTGTTCTACAGTTACTGTAGTATGTTCTATGTTTGGTGTGTTCTACAGTTACTGCAGTATGTTCTATGTGTGGTGTGTTCTACAGCTACTGCAGTATGTTCTATGTGTGGTGTGTTCTACAGTTACTGCAGTATGTACTATGTGTGGTGTGTTCTACTGTTACTGCAGTATGTACTATGTGTGGTGTGTTCTACTGTTACTGCAGTACCCATCCCTCAAATACACCGCGTAATTCTACCTGTATATAGCAACATATTGTTTTATTAAGTATTCACTGCAGTATGTTCTATGTGTGATGTGTTCTACAGTTACTCACATCGCCGGACAGTACTGGTGTGACCACTCACCACTGTAGTATTCACTGTAGTTTGTGCTATGTTTGGTGTGTTCTACAGTTACTGCAGTATGTTCTATGTGTGGTGTGTTCTACAGTTACTCAAATCGCCGGACAGTACAGGTGTCACCGGTGTTGTATTCACTGCAGTATGTTCTATGTGTGGTGTGTTCTACTGATACTGCAGTATGTTCTATGTGTGGTGTGTTCTACAGTTACTGTAGTGTGTTCTATGTGTGGTGTGTTCTACTGATACTGCAGTATGTTCTATGTGTGGTGTGTTCTACAGTTACTGTAGTATGTTCTATGTGTGGTGTGTTCTACTGATACTGCAGTATGTTCTATGTGTGGTGTGTTCTACAGTTTCTGCAGTATGTTCTATGTGTGGTGTGTTCTAAAGTTACTCAAATCGCCGGACAGTACAGGTGTCACCGGTGTAGTATTCACTGCAGTATGTTCTATGTGTGGTGTGTTCTACAGTTACTGCAGTATGTTCTATGTGTGGTGTGTTCTACAGTTACTGTAGTATGTTCTATGTGTGGTGTGTTCTACAGTTACTGCAGTATGTTCTATGTGTGGTGTGTTCTACAGTTACTGTAGTAGTCTTCTATGTGGGGTGTGTTCTACTGTTACTCACATCGCCGGACAGTACAGGTGTCACCGGTGTAGTATTCACTGCAGTATGTTCTATGTGTGGTGTGTTCTACAGTTACTGCAGTATGTTCTATGTTTGGTGTGTTCCACAGTTACTGTAGTATGTTCTATGTGTGGTGTGTTCTAAAGTTACTCAAATCGCCGGACAGTACAGGTGTCACCGGTGTTGTATTCACTGCAGTATGTTCTATGTGTGGTGTGTTCTACTGTTACTGCAGTATGTTCTATGTGTGGTGTGTTCTACAGTTACTGCAGTGTGTTCTATGTGTGGTGTGTTCTACAGTTACTCAAATCGCCGGACAGTACAGGTGTCACCGGTGTTGTATTCACTGCAGTATGTTCTATGTGTGGTGTGTTCTACTGTTCCTGCAGTATGTTGTATGTGTGGTGTGTTCTACAGTTACTGCAGTATGTTCTATGTGTGGTGTGTTCTACAGTTACTGCAGTGTGTTCTATGTGTGGTGTGTTCTAAAGTTACTCACATCGCCGGACAGTACTGGTGTCACCACTGTAGTATTCAGTGTAGTTTGTTCTATGTTTGGTGTGTTCTACAGTTACTGTAGTATGTTCTATGTGTGGTGTGTTCTACTGTTACTGTAGTATGTTCTATGTGTGGTGTGTTCTACAGTTACTGTAGTATGTTCTATGTGTGGTGTGTTCTACTGTTACCGTAGTATGTTCTATGTGTGGTGTGTTCTACTGTTACTGTAGTAGTATGTTCTATGTGTGGTGTGTTCTACAGTTACTGTAGTATGTTCTATGTGTGGTGTGTTCTACAGTTACTGTAGTATGTTCTATGTGTGGTGTGTTCTACTGTTACTGTAGTATGTTCTATGTGTGGTGTGTTCTAAAGTTACTCAAATCGCCGGACAGTACTGGTGTCACCGGTGTAGTATTCACTGTAGTATGTTATATGTTTGGTGTGTTCTACTGTTACTGTAGTATGTTCTATGTGTGGTGTGTTCTACAAGTCACTGCAGTGTGTTCTATGTGTGGTGTGTTCTAAAGTTACCGCAGTGTGTTCTATGTGTGGTGTGTTCTAAAGTTACTGCAGTATGTTCTATGTGTGGTGTGTTCTACAGTTACTGCAGTATGTTCTATGTGTGGTGTGTTCTACTGTTACTGCAGTATGTACTATGTGTGGTGTGTTCTACTGTTACTGCAGTGTACCCATCCCTCAAATACACCGCGTAATCTACCACTGTTACCGCAACATGTTTTATTGTGTGTTCAGTTACTGTAGTATGTTCTATGTGTGGTGTGTTCTACAGTTACCGCAAATCGCCGGACAGGTGCTGGTGTCACCACTACTGTTACCGCAGTTTGTTCTATGTTTGGTGTGTTCCACAGTTACCGTAGTATGTTCTATGTGTGGTGTGTTCTAAAGTTACTCAAATCGTCGGACAGTACAGGTGTCACCGTGTTGTAGTATTCACTGCAGTATGTTCTATGTGTGGTGTGTTCTACTGTTACCGCAGTATGTTCTATGTGTGGTGTGTTCTACAGTTACTGTAGTGTGTTCTATGTGTGGTGTGTTCTACTGATACTCAAAATGTCGCAGGACATGTTCATGTGTCACCGGTGTGTGTTCTACAGTTACTGCAGTATGTTCTATGTGTGGTGTGTGTTCTACTGATACTGCAGTATGTTCTATGTGTGGTGTGTTCTACAGTTACTGCAGTATGTTCTATGTGTGGTGTGTTCTAAAGTTACTCACATCGCCGGACAGTACAGGTGTCACCGGTGTTGTATTCACTGCAGTATGTTCTATGTGGTGTGTTCTACAGTTACTGCAGTGTGTTCTATGTGTGGTGTGTTCCACAGTTACTGTAGTATGTTCTATGTGTGGTGTGTTCTACTGTTACTGTAGTATGTTCTATGTGTTCTGGTGGTGTTCTACAGTTACTGCAGTATGTTCTACTTGTTGGTGTGTTCTACAGTTACCGCAGTATGTTCTATGTGTGGTGTGTTCCACAGTTACTGTAGTATGTTCTATGTGTGGTGTGTTCTACAGTTACTGTAGTGTGTTCTATGTGTGGTGTGTTCTACAGTTACTGTAGTGTGTTCTATGTGTGGTGTGTTCTACAGTTACTGTAGTGTGTTCTATGTGGGGTGTGTTCTACTGTTACTCACATCGCCGGACAGTACAGGTGTCACCGGTGTAGTATTCACTGCAGTATGTTCTATGTTTGGTGTGTTCTACTGTTACTGCAGTATGTTCTATGTTTGGTGTGTCGTACAGTTACTGTAGTATGTTCTATGTGTGGTGTGTTCTACAGTTACTGTAGTGTGTTCTATGTGGGGTGTGTTCTACAGTTACTGTAGTGTGTCTACCTGTTATGTGTTCTCGCTGGGTGTGTTCTATGTGCAGTGTGTTCAACAGTTATCCGGACAGTACAGGTGTCACCGGTGTTGTATTCACTGTAGTATGTTCTGTGTGTGGTGTGTTCTACAGTTACTGCAGTATGTTCTATGTGTGGTGTGTTCTACAGTTACTGCAGTGTGTTCTATGTGTGGTGTGTTCTACAGTTACTGCAGTATGTTCTATGTGTGGTGTGTTCTACAGTTACTGCAGTATGTTCTATGTGTGGTGTGTTCTAAAGTTACTCAAATCGCCGGACAGTACAGGTGTCACCGGTGTTGTATTCACTGCAGTATGTTCTATGTGTGGTGTGTTCTACAGTTACTGCAGTATGTTCTATGTGTGGTGTGTTCTACAGTTACTGCAGTGTGTTCTATGTGTGGTGTGTTCTAAAGTTACTCAAATCGCCGGACAGTACAGGTGTCACCGGTGTTGTATTCACTGCAGTATGTTCTATGTGTGGTGTGTTCTACTGTTCCTGCAGTATGTTGTATGTGTGGTGTGTTCTACAGTTACTGCAGTATGTTCTATGTGTGGTGTGTTCTACTGTTACTGTAGTATGTTCTATGTGTGGTGTGTTCTAAAGTTACTGCAGTGTGTTCTATGTGTGGTGTGTTCTAAAGTTACTCAAATCGCCGGACAGTACTGTGTCTATGTAGTATTCACTGTGTGTTCTATGTTTGGTGTGCAGTAGTGTGTCTATGTGTGGTGTGTTCTAAAGTTACTGCAGTATGTTCTATGTGTGGTGTGTTCTAAAGTTACTGCAGTGTGTTCTATGTGTGGTGTGTTCTACAGTTACTGCAGTGTGTTCTATGTGTGGTGTGTTCTACAGTTACTGCAGCATGTTCTATGTGTGGTGTGTTCTACTGTTACTGCAGTATGTTCTATGTGTGGTGTGTTCTACAGTTACTGCAGTATGTTCTATGTGTGGTGTGTTCTACTGTTACTGCAGTATGTTCTATGTATGGTGTGTTCTACAGTTTCACTGCAGTATGTTCTATGTGTGGTGTGTTCTACAGTTACTCAAATCGCCGGACAGTACAGGTGTCACCGGTGTAGTATTCACTGTAGTTCTGTTCTATGTTTGGTGTGTTCTTCCACAGTTACTGTAGTATGTTCTATGTGTGGTGTGTTCTAAAGTTACTCAAATCGCCGGACAGTACAGGTGTCACCGGTGTTGTATTCACTGCAGTATGTTCTATGTGTGGTGTGTTCTACTGTTACTGCAGTATGTTCTATGTGTGGTGTGTTCTACAGTTACTGTAGTATGTTCTATGTGTGGTGTGTTCTACTGTTACTGTAGTATGTTCTATGTGTGGTGTGTTCTACAGTTACTGTAGTATGTTCTATGTGTGGTGTGTTCTACTGTTACTGCAGTATGTTCTATGTGTGGTGTGTTCTACAGTTACTGCAGTATGTTCTATGTGTGGTGTGTTCTAAAGTTACTCACATCGCCGGACAGTACAGGTGTCACCGGTGTAGTATTCACTGCAGTATGTTCTATGTGTGGTGTGTTCTACAGTTACTGTAGTATGTTCTATGTGTGGTGTGTTCCACAGCTACTGTAGTATGTTCTATGTGTGGTGTGTTCTACTGTTACTACTGTGTTCTATGTTCTATGTGTGGTGTGTTCTACAGTACAGTTGTCACTGGTGTTGTATTCAGCAGTATGTTCTACGTTTGGTGTGTTCTACAGTTACTGCAGTATGTTCTATGTTTGGTGTGTTCCACAGTTACTGTAGTATGTTCTATGTGTGGTGTGTTCTACAGTTACTGTAGTGTGTTCTATGTGGGGTGTGTTCTACAGTTACTGTAGTGTGTTCCATGTGTGGTGTGTTCTACAGTTACTGTAGTGTCTTCTATGTGGGGTGTGTTCTACTGTTACTCACATCGCCGGACAGTACAGGTGTCACCGGTGTAGTATTCACTGTAGTTTGTTCTATGTTTGGTGTGTTCTACTGTTACTGCAGTATGTTCTATGTTTGGTGTGTCGTACAGTTACTGTAGTATGTTCTATGTGTGGTGTGTTCTACAGTTCCTGTAGTGTGTTCTATGTGGGGTGTGTTCTACTGTTACTGCAGTGTGTTCTATGTGTGGTGTGTTCTACTGTTACTCACATCGCCGGACAGTACAGGTGTCACCGGTGTAGTATTCACTGCAGTATGTTCTATGTTTGGTGTGTTCTACAGTTACTGCAGTATGTTCTATGTTTGGTGTGTTCTACAGTTACTGTAGTATGTTCTATGTGTGGTGTGTTCTAAAGTTACTCAAATCGCCGGACAGTACAGGTGTCACCGGTGTTGTATTCACTGCAGTATGTTCTATGTGTGGTGTGTTCTACTGTTACTGCAGTATGTTCTATGTGTGGTGTGTTCTACAGTTACTGCAGTGTGTTCTATGTGTGGTGTGTTCTAAAGTTACTCAAATCGCCGGACAGTACAGGTGTCACCGGTGTTGTATTCACTGCAGTATGTTCTATGTGTGGTGTGTTCTACTGTTCCTGCAGTATGTTGTATGTGTGGTGTGTTCTACAGTTACTGCAGTATGTTCTATGTGTGGTGTGTTCTACAGTTACTGCAGTGTGTTCTATGTGTGGTGTGTTCTAAAGTTACTCACATCGCCGGACAGTACTGGTGTCACCACTGTAGTATTCAGTGTAGTTTGTTCTATGTTTGGTGTGTTCTACAGTTACTGCAGTATGTTCTATGTGTGGTGTGTTCTACTGTTACTGCAGTATGTTCTATGTGTGGTGTGTTCTACAGTTACTGTAGTATGTTCTATGTGTGGTGTGTTCTACTGTTACTGCAGTATGTTCTATGTGTGGTGTGTTCTACTGTTACTGCAGTATGTTTGGTGTTCTATGTGTGGTGTGTTCTACTGTTACTCTGTAGTATGTTCTATGTGTGGTGTGTTCTACTGTTACTGCAGTATGTTCTATGTGTGGTGTGTTCTACAGTTACTGCAGTATGTTCTATGTGTGGTGTGTTCTACTGTTACTGCAGTATGTTCTATGTGTGGTGTGTTCTACTGTTACTGCAGTGTGTTCTATGTGTGGTGTGTTCTACAGTTACTCACATCGCCGGACAGTACAGGTGTCACCGGTGTAGTATTCACTGCAGTATGTTCTATGTTTGGTGTGTTCTACAGTTACTGCAGTATGTTCTATGTGTGGTGTGTTCTACAGTTACTGCAGTGTGTTCTATGTGTGGTGTGTTCTAAAGTTACTGCAGTGTGTTCTATGTGTGGTGTGTTCTAAAGTTACTGCAGTGTGTTCTATGTGTGGTGTGTTCTAAAGTTACTGCAGTATGTTCTATGTGTGGTGTGTTCTACAGTTACTGCAGTATGTTCTATGTGTGGTGTGTTCTACAGTTACTGTAGTGTGTTCTATGTGTGGTGTGTTCTAATGTTACTCAAATCGCCGGACAGTACAGGTGTCACCGGTGTAGTATTCACTGCAGTATGTTCTATGTGTGGTGTGTTCTACAGTTACTGCAGTGTGTTCTATGTGTGGTGTGTTCTACAGTTACTGCAGTATGTTCTATGTGTGGTGTGTTCTACAGTTACTGCAGTATGTTCTATGTGTGGTGTGTTCTAAAGTTACTCAAATCGCCGGACAGGTACCAGGTGTCACCGCAGTGTATGTGTATTCACTGCAGTATGTTCTATGTGTGGTGTGTGTTCTACAGTTACTGCAGTATGTTCTATGTGTGGTGTGTTCTACAGTTACTGCAGTATGTTCTATGTGTGGTGTGTTCTACATTTACTGCAGTATGTTCTATGTGTGGTGTGTTCTACAGTTACTGCAGTATGTTCTATGTGTGGTGTGTTCTACAGTTACTGCAGTATGTTCTATGTGTGGTGTGTTCTACAGTTACTGCAGTATGTTCTATGTGTGGTGTGTTCTAAAGTTACTCAAATCGCCGGACAGTACAGGTGTCACCGGTGTAGTATTCACTGCAGTATGTTCTATGTGTGGTGTGTTCTAAAGTTACTGCAGTATGTTCTGTGTGTGGTGTGTTCTACAGTTACTGCAGTGTTCATGTGCGTATGTTCTACAGTTACCGCAGTGTGTTCTATGGTTACTGTTACTGCATGTTCTATGTGTGGTGTGTTCTACAGTTACTGCAGTATGTTCTATGTGTGGTGTGTTCTACTGTTACTGTTCATTACCCATTACCAGTCTATGTGTGGTGTGTTCTACAGTTACCTGTAGTATGTTCCATGTTTGTTTGTTCTAAGCAGTTACTGCAGTATGTTCTATGTGTGGTGTGTTCTACAGTTACTCAAATCGCCGGACAGTACAGGTGTCACCGGTGTAGTATTCACTGCAGTATGTTCTATGTGTGGTGTGTTCTACAGTTACTGTAGTATGTTCTATGTGTGGTGTGTTCTACAGATACTGCAGTATGTTCTATGTGTGGTGTGTTCTACAGTTACTGCAGTATGTTCTATGTGTGGGTGTGTTCTACAGTTACTGTAGTATGTATTATGTGCGGTGTGTTCTACTGTTACTGCATTACCCATCCCTCAAATACACCGCGTAATTCTACCTGTATATAGCCCCATATTGTTTTATTAAGCATTCACTGCAGTATGTTCTATGTGTGATGTGTTCTACAGTTACTGCAGTGTGTTCTATGTGTGGTGTGTTCTACAGTTACTGCAGTATGTTCTATGTGTGGTGTGTTCTACAGTTACTGCAGTATGTTCTATGTGTGGTGTGTTCTACAGTTACTCACATCGCCGGACAGTACAGGTGTCACCGGTGTAGTATTCACTGTAGTATGTTCTATGTTTGGTGTGTTCTACAGTTACTGTAGTATGTTCTATGTTTGGTGTGTTCTACAGTTACTGCAGTATGTTCTATGTGTGGTGTGTTCTACTGTTACTGTAGTATGTTCTATGTGTGGTGTGTTCTACTGTTACTGCAGTATGTTCTATGTGTGGTGTGTTCTACAGTTACTGTAGTATGTTCTATGTGTGGTGTGTTCTACTGTTACTGTAGTATGTTCTATGTGTGGTGTGTTCTACTGTTACTGTAGTATGTTCTATGTTTGGTGTGTTCTACTGTTACTGTAGTATGTTCTATGTGTGGTGTGTTCTACTGTTACTGTAGTATGTTCTATGTGTGGTGTGTTCTACTGTTACTGTAGTATGTTCTATGTGTGGTGTGTTCTAAAGTTACTCAAATCGCCGGACAGTACTGGTGTCACCACTGTAGTATTCACTGAAGTTTGTTCTATGTTTGGTGTGTTCTACTGTTACTGTAGTATGTTCTATGTGTGGTGTGTTCTAAAGTCACTGCAGTGTGTTCTATGTGTGGTGTGTTCTAAAGTTACTGCAGTGTGTTCTATGTGTGGTGTGTTCTAAAGTTACTGCAGTGTGTTCTATGTGTGGTGTGTTCTAAAGTTACTGCAGCATGTTCTATGTGTGGTGTGTGTGTTCTACTGTTACTGCAGTATGTTCTATGTGTGGTGTGGTCTACAGTTACCGTAATGTATGTTCTATGTGTGTGTGTGTTCTACAGTAACTCACATCGCCGGACATTACAGGTGTCACCGGTGTAGTATTCACTGCAGTATGTTCTATGTGTGATGTGTTCTACAGTTACTGTAGTGTGTTCTATGTGTGGTGTGTTCTAAAGTTACTCAAATCGCCGGACAGTACAGGTGTCACCGGTGTAGTATTCACTGCAGCATGTTCTAAGTGTGGTGTGTTTCTAAAGTTACTGCAGTATGTTCTATGTGTGGTGTGTTCTACTGTTACTGCAGTGTGTTCTATGTGCGGTGTGTTCTAAAGTTACTGCAGTATGTTCTATGTGTGGTGTGTGTCTACAGTTACAGCAGTTACTGCAGTATGTACTATGTGGTGTGTTCTACTGTTACTGCATTACCCATCCCTCAAATACACCCGCGTAATTCTACCTGTACATAGCCCCATATTGTTTTATTAAGCATTCGCACTGCAGGTATGTTGTATGTGTGATGTGTTCTACAGTTACTCAAATCGCCGGACAGTACAGGTGTCACCAGTGTGAGTATTCACTGCAGCATGTTCTATGTGTGGTGTGTTCTACAGTTACTGTCGTATGTTCTATGTGTGGTGTGTTCTACAGTTACTGCAGTATGTTCTATGTGCGGTGTGTTCTACAGTTACTGCAGTATGTTCTATGTGTGGTGTGTTCTACAGTTACAGCAGTATGTACTATGTGTGGTGTGTTCTACTGTTACTGCATTACCCATCCCTCAAATCACCGCGTAATTCTGTATATCGCCCCATATGTGTTTATTAAGTTCACTGCAGTATGTTCTATGTGTGGTGTGTTCTAAAGTTACTGCAGTGTGTTCTATGTGTGGTGTGTTCTACAGTTACTGCAGTATGTTCTATGTGTGGTGTGTTCTACAGTTACTGCAGTATGTTCTATGTGTGGTGTGTTCTACAGTTACTCACATCGCCGGACAGTACAGGTGTCACCGGTGTAGTATTCACTGTAGTATGTTCTATGTTTGGTGTGTTCTACAGTTACTGTAGTATGTTCTATGTTTGGTGTGTTCTACAGTTACTGCAGTGTGTTCTATGTGTGGTGTGTTCTACAGTTACTGTAGTATGTTCTATGTGTGGTGTGTTCTACTGTTGTTACTGCAGTGTGTTCTATGTGTGGTGTGTTCTACAGTTACTGTAGTATGTTCTATGTGTGGTGTGTTCTACTGTTACTGTAGTATGTTCTATGTGTGGTGTGTTCTACTGTTACTGTAGTATGTTCTATGTTTGGTGTGTTCTACAGTTACTGTAGTATGTTCTATGTGTGGTGTGTTCTAAAGTTACTGCAGTGTGTTCTATGTGTGGTGTGTTCTACTGTTACTGCAGTGTGTTCTATGTGTGGTGTGTTCTAAAGTTACTCAAATCGCCGGACAGTACTGGTGTCACCACTGTAGTATTCACTGAAGTTTGTTCTATGTTTGGTGTGTTCTACTGTAACTGTAGTATGTTCTATGTGTGGTGTGTTCTAAAGTCACTGCAGTGTGTTCTATGTGTGGTGTGTTCTAAAGTTACTGCAGTGTGTTCTATGTGTGGTGTGTTCTAAAGTTACTGCAGTGTGTTCTATGTGTGGTGTGTTCTAAAGTTACTGCAGCATGTTCTATGTGTGGTGTGTTCTACTGTTACTGCAGTATGTTCTATGTGTGGTGTGTTCTACAGTTACTGCAGTATGTTCTATGTGTGGTGTGTTCTACAGTTACTCACATCGCCGGACAGTACAGGTGTCACCGGTGTAGTATTCACTGCAGTATGTTCTATGTGTGATGTGTTCTACAAGTTACTGTAGTGTGTTCTATGTGTGGTGTGTGTTCTAAAGTCCTCAAATCGCCGGACAGTACAGGTGTCACCGGTGTAGTATTCACTGCAGTATGTTCTATGTGTGGTGTGTTCTACAGTTACTGCAGTATGTTCTATGTGTGGTGTGTTCTACAGTTACTGCAGTATGTTCTATGTGTGGTGTGTTCTACAGTTACTGCAGTATGTTCTATGTGTGGTGTGTTCTACAGTTACTGCAGTATGTTCTATGTGTGGTGTGTTCTACAGTTACTGCAGTATGTTCTATGTGTGATGTGTTCTACAGTTACTGCAGTATGTTCTATGTGTGGTGTGTTCTACAGTTACTGCAGTATGTCCTATGTGTGGTGTGTTCTACAGTTCCTGCAGTATGTTCTATGTGTGGTGTGTTCTACAGTTACTTTAGTATGTTCTATGTGTGATGTGTTCTACAGTTACTGTAGTATGTTCTATGTGTGGTGTGTTCTACCGTTACTGCAGTGTGTTCTATGTGTGATGTGTTCTAAAGTTACTGCAGTATGTTCTATGTGTGGTGTGTTCTACAGTTACTGCAGTATGTTCTATGTTTGGTGTGTTCTACAGTTACTGCAGTATGTTCTATGTGTGGTGTGTTCTACAGTTACTGCAATGTGTTCTATGTGTGGTGTATTCTAAAGTTACTCAAATCGCCGGATTGTACAGGTGTCACCGGTGTAGTATTCACTGTAGTATGTTCTATGTTTGGTGTGTTCTACAGTTACTGTAGTATGTTCTATGTGTGGTGTGTTCTACTGTTACTGCAGTATGTTCTATGTTTGGTGTGTTCTACAGTTACTGCAGTATGTTCTATGTGTGGTGTGTTCTACTGTTACTGCCGGACAGTATGTTCCATGTGTGTGTGGTGTGTTCTACAGTTACTGCAGTGTGTTCTATGTGTGTTGTGTGTGGTTCTAAAGTTACTGCAGTATGTTCTATGTGTGGTGTGTTCTACAGTTACTGCAGTATGTTCTATGTTTGGTGTGTTCTACAGTTACTGCAGTATGTTCTATGTGTGGTGTGTTCTACAGTTACTGCAGTGTGTTCTATGTGTGGTGTGTTCTACTGTTACTGCAGTATGTTCTATTTGTTGGTGTGTTCTACAGTTACTGTAGTATGTTCTGTGTGTGGTGTGTGTTCTACTGTTACTGCAGTATGTTCTATGTTTGGTGTGTTCTACTGTTCCTGCAGTATGTTCTATGTGTGGTGTGTTCTACAGTTACTCAAATCGCCGGACAGTGTCCAGGTGTCACCAGTGTGTGTGTGGTGTATTCTACAGTTACTGCAGTATGTTCTGTGTGTGATGTGTTATACAGTTACTCACATCGCCGGACAGTACAGGTGTCACCAGTGTAGTATTCACTGTAGTTTGTTCTATGTTTGGTGTGTTCTACAGTTACTGTCGTATGTTCTATGTGTGGTGTATTCTAAAGTTACTCAAATCGCCGGACAGTACAGGTGTCACCGGTGTAGTATTCACTGCAGTATGTTCTATGTTTGGTGTGTTCTACAGTTACTGTAGTATGTTCTATGTTTGGTGTGTTCTACAGTTACTGTAGTATGTATTATGTGCGGTGTGTTCTACTGTTACTGCATTACCCATCCCTCAAATACACCGCGTAATTCTACCTGTATATAGCCCCATATTGTTTTATTAAGCATTCACTGCAGTATGTTCTATGTGTGATGTGTTCTACAGTTACTCACATCGCCGGACAGTACAGGTGTCACCAGTGTAGTATTCACTGTAGTTTGTTCTATGTTTGGTGTGTTCTACAGTTACTGTCGTATGTTCTATGTGTGGTGTATTCTAAAGTTACTCAAATCGCCGGACAGTACAGGTGTCACCGGTGTAGTATTCACTGCAGTATGTTCTATGTGTGGTGTGTTCTACAGTTACTGCAGTGTGTTCTATGTGTGGTGTGTTCTACAGTTACTGCAGTATGTTCTATGTTTGGTGTGTTCTACAGTTACTGCAGTGTGTTCTATGTGTGGTGTGTTCCACTGTTACTGCAGTATGTTCTATGTCTATGTGTGGTGTGTTCTACAGTTACTGCAGTGTGTTCTATGTTTGGTGTGTTCTACAGTTACTGCAGTGTGTTCTATGTGTGGTGTGTTCTACAGTTACTGCAGTATGTTCTATGTGTGGTGTGTTCTACAGTTACTGCAGTATGTTCTATGTGTGGTGTGTTCTACAGTTACTGCAGTATGTTCTATGTTTGGTGTGTTCTACAGTTACTGCAGTATGTTCTATGTGTGGTGTATTCTAAAGTTACTCAAATCGCCGGACAGTACAGGTGTCACCGGTGTAGTATTCACTGTAGTATGTTCTATGTTTGGTGTGTTCTACAGTTACTGTAGTATGTTCTATGTGTGGTGTGTTCTACTGTTACTGCAGTGTGTTCTATGTGTGGTGTGTTCTACTGTTACTGCAGTATGTTCTATTTGTTGGTGTGTTCTACAGTTACTGTAGAATGTTCTATGTGTGGTGTGTTCTACTGTTACTGCAGTATGTTCTATGTTTGGTGTGTTCTACTGTTCCTGCAGTATGTTCTATGTGTGGTGTATTCTAAAGTTACTCAAATCGCCGGACAGTACAGGTGTCACCGGTGTAGTATTCACTGCAGTATGTTCTATGTGTGATGTGTTCTACAGTTACTCACATCGCCGGGACAGTACAGGTGTCACCAGTGTAGTATTCACTGTAGTTTGTTCTATGTTTGGTGTGTTCTACAGTTACTGTCGTATGTTCTATGTGTGGTGTATTCTAAAGTTACTCAAATCGCCGGACAGTACAGGTGTCACCGGTGTAGTATTCACTGTAGTATGTTCTATGTTTGGTGTGTTCTACAGTTACTGTAGTATGTTCTATGTGTGGTGTGTTCTACAGTTACTGCAGTATGTTCTATGTGTGGTGTGTTCTACAGTTACTCAAATCGCCGGACAGTACAGGTGTCACCGGTGTAGTATTCACTGTAGTATGT
Source organism: Haliotis rubra (assembly GCF_003918875.1). NCBI lineage: Eukaryota > Metazoa > Mollusca > Gastropoda > Lepetellida > Haliotidae > Haliotis > Haliotis rubra. The sequence continues at coordinate 264,070 of NW_025767641.1, forward strand.
TCTATGTTTGGTGTGTTCTACAGTTACTGTAGTATGTTCTATGTGTGGTGTGTTCTACTGTTACTGCAGTGTGTTCTATGTGTGGTGTGTTCTACTGTTACTGCAGTATGTTCTATGTTTGGTGTGTTCTACAGTTACTGTAGTATGTTCTATGTGTGGTGTGTTCTACTGTTACTGCAGTATGTTCTATGTGTGGTGTGTTCTACAGTTACTGCAGTGTGTTCTATGTGTGGTGTGTTCTACTGTTACTGCAGTATGTTCTATGTTTGGTGTGTTCTACTGTTCCTGCAGTATGTTCTATGTGTGGTGTATTCTAAAGTTACTCAAATCGCCGGACAGTACAGGTGTCACCGGTGTAGTATTCACTGTAGTATGTTCTATGTTTGGTGTGTTCTACAGTTACTGTAGTATGTTCTATGTTTGGTGTGTTCTACAGTTACTGCAGTATGTTCTATGTGTGGTGTGTTCTACAGTTACTGCAGTGTGTTCTTTGTGTGGTGTGTTCTACTGTTACTGCAGTATGTACTATGTGTGGTGTGTTCTACAGTTACATCGCCGGACAGAACAGGTGTCACTGGTTTTGTATTCACTGTAGTATGTTCTGTGTGTGGTGTGTTCTACTGTTACTGCAGTGTGTTCTCTGTGTGGTGTGTTCTACAGTTACTGCAGTATGTTCTATGTTTGGTGTGTTCTACTGTTCCTGCAGTATGTTCTGTTGTGGTGTGTTCTATGTGTGGTGTGTTCTACAGTTACTGTAGTTACTGTAGTGGTGTTCAGTGTGTGGTGTGTTCTACAGTTACTGCAGTGGTTCTCTGTGTGTGGTGTTCTACTGTAGTACTGCAGTGTGTTCTATGTGTGGTGTGTTCTACAGTTACTGTAGTGTGTTCTGTGTGTGTGTTACCGCAGCATGTTCTACAGTTACTGCAGTGTTCTATGTGTGGTGTGTCTCAGTTACCTCAAATCGCCGGACAGTGCAGGTGTCACCGGTCTGTATGTGTGTGTGGTGTGTGTTCTACAGTTACTGCAGTTTGTTCTATGTGTGGTGTGTTCTACAGTTACTCACATCGCCGGACAGTACAGGTGTCACCGGTGTAGTATTCACTGCAGTATGTTCTGTGTGTGGTGTGTTCTACAGTTACTGTAGTATGTTCTATGTGTGGTGTGTTCTACAGTTACTGCAGTATGTTCTATGTGTGGTGTGTTCTACAGTTACTGTAGTATGTTCTATGTGTGGTGTGTTCTACAGTTACTGCAGTATGTTCTATGTGTGGTGTGTTCTACAGTTACTGCAGTATGTTCTATGTGTGATGTGTTATAAAGTTACTGCATTACAAGTGTGTCACTGCAGTTACAGCATGTTCTATGTGTGATGTGTTCTACAATTACTCACATCGCCGGACAGTACAGGTGTCACCAGTGTAGTATTCACTGTAGTTTGTTCTATGTTTGGTGTGTTCTACATTTACTGTCGTATGTTCTATGTGTGGTGTATTCTAAAGTTACTCAAATCGCCGGACAGTACAGGTGTCACCGGTGTAGTATTCACTGCAGTATGTTCTATGTTTGGTGTGTTCTACAGTTACTGTAGTATGTTCTATGTTTGGTGTGTTCTACAGTTACTGTAGTATGTATTATGTGCGGTGTGTTCTACTGTTACTGCATTACCCATCCCTCAAATACACCGCGTAATTCTACCTGTATATAGCCCCATATTGTTTTATTAAGCATTCACTGCAGTATGTTCTATGTGTGATGTGTTCTACAGTTACTGTAGTATGTTCTATGTGTGGTGTGTTCTACAGTTACTGCAGTATGTTCTATGTGTGATGTGTTCTACAGTTACTGCAGTATGTGTTCTATGTGTGGTGCGTTCTACAGTTACTGCAGTGTGTTCTATGTGTGGTGTATTCTAAAGTTACTCAAATCGCCGGACAGTACAGGTGTCACCGGTGTAGTATTCACTGTAGTAGTATGTTCTATGTTTGGTGTGTTCTACAGTTACTGCAGTATGTTCTATGTGTGGTGTGTTCTACAGTTACTGCAGTGTGTTCTATGTGTGGTGTGTTCTGTTACCGCAGTATGTTCTATGTGTGGTGTGTTCTACAGTTACTGCAGTATGTTCTATGTGTGGTGTATTCTAAAGTTACTCAAATCGCCGGACAGTTACAGGTGTCACCGGTGTAGTATTCACTGTACTGCAGTATGTTCTATGTTTGGTGTGTTCTACAGTTACTGTAGTATGTTCTATGTGTGGTGTGTTTCTACCGTTACCGCAGTATGTTCTATGTGTGTGTGTGTTCTACTGTTACCGCAGTATGTTCTATTTGTTGGTGGTGTGTTCTACAGTTACTGCAGTATGTTCTATGTGTGGTGTGTTCTACTGTTACCGCAGTATGTTCTATGTTTGGTGTGTTCTACTTTGTTCCCGCAGTATGTTCTATGTGTGGTGTGTTCTAAAGTTACTCAAATCGCCGGACAGTACAGGTGTCACCGGTGTAGTTACAATTCACTGTAGTGTCACAGTTCTATGTTTGTATTCACTGTAGTGTTCTATGTGTGGTGTGTTCTACAGTTACCGTAGTATGTTCTATGTTCTGGTGTGTTCTACAGTTACTGCAGTATGTTCTATGTGTGGTGTGTTCTACAGTTACTGCAGTGTGTTCTTTGTGTGGTGTGTTCTACTGTTACTGCAGTATGTACTATGTGTGGTGTGTTCTCTACAGTTACATCGCCGGACAGAACAGGTGTCACCGGTTTTCTATTCACTGTAGCATGTTCTCTGTGTGTGGTGTGTTCTACTGTTACTGCAGTATGTGTTCTATGTGTGGTGTGTTCTACAGTTACTGCAGTGTGTTCTATGTGTGGTGTGTTCTACAGTTACTGTAGTGCGTGTTCTGTGTGTGGTGTGTTCTACAGTTACTGCAGTATGTTCTATGTGTGGTGTGTTCTACAGTTACTGCAGGACAGTACAGGTGTGGTGTGGTTCTTGTATTCACCAGTAGTATGTTCTATGTGTGGTGTGTTCTACTGTTACTGCAGTATGTTCTATGTGCATGGTGTGTTCTACAGTTACTGCAGTATGTTCTATGTGTGGTGTGTTCTAAAGTTACTCAAATCGCCGGACAGTACAGGTGTCACCGGTGTAGTATTCACTGTAGTATGTTCTATGTTTGGTGTGTTCTACAGTTACTGTAGTATGTTCTATGTGTGGTGTGTTCTACAGTTACTGCAGTATGTTCTATGTGTGGTGTGTTCTACAGTTACTGCAGTATGTTCTATGTGTGGTGTGTTCTACAGTTACTGCAGTATGTTCTATGTTTGGTGTGTTCTACAGTTACTGCAGTATGTTCTATGTGTGGTGTGTTCTACAGTTACTGCAGTATGTTCTATGTGTGGTGTGTTCTACAGTTACTGCAGTATGTTCTATGTATGGTGTGTTCTACAGTTACTGCAGTATGTTCTATGTGTGGTGTGTTCTAAAGTTACTCAAATCGCCGGACAGTACAGGTGTCACCGGTGTAGTATTCATTACAGTATGTTCTATGTGTGGTGTGTTCTACAGTTACTGCAGTATGTTCTATGTGTGGTGTGTTCTACAGTTACTGCAGTATGTTCTATGTGTGATGTGTTCTACAGTTACTGCAGTATGTTCTATGTGTGGTGTGTTCTACAGTTACTGCAGTATGTTCTATGTGTGGTGTTTTCTACAGTTACTGCGGTATGTACTATGTGTGGTGTGTTCTATAGTTACTGCAGTATGTACTATGTGTGGTGTGTTCTATAGTTACTGCAGTATGTACTATGTGTGGTGTGTCCTACAGCTACTGCAGTATGTTCTCTGTGTGGTGTGTTCTACAGTTACTGCAGCATGTTCTATGCATGGTGTGTTCTACAGTTACTGCAGTATGTTCTGTTTGTTGTGTGTTCTACAGTTACTGCAGTATGTTCCATGTGTGGTGTGTTCTACAGTTACTGCAGTATGTTCTATGTGTGGTGTGTTCTACAGTTACTGCAGTATGTTCTATGTGTGGTGTGTTCTACAGTTACTGCAGTATGTTCTATGTGTGGTGTGTTCTACAGTTACTTCAGTATGTTCTGTGTGTGGTGTGTTCTACACTTTCTGCAGTATGTTCTATGTGTGGTGTGTTCTACAGTTACTGCAGTATGTTCTATGTGTGGTGTGTTTCTACACTTACTTCAGTATGTTCTGTGTGTGGTGTGTTCTACAGTTACTGCAGTATGTTCCATGTGTGGTGTGTTCTACAGTTACTGCAGTATGTTCTATCTGTTGTGTGTTCTACAGTTACTTCAGTATGTTCTGTGTGTGGTGTGTTCTACACTTACTGTAGTATGTTCTATGTGTGGTGTGTTCTACAGTTACTGCAGTATGTTCTATCTGTTGTGTGTTTCTACACTTACTTCAGTATGTTCTGTGTGTGGTGTGTTCTACACTTACTGCAGTATGTTCTATGTGTGGTGTGTTCTACAGTTACTGCAGTATGTTCTATCTGTTGTGTGTTCTACAGTTACTGCAGTATGTTCTATGTGTGGTGTGTTCTACAGTTACTGCAGTGTGTTCTATGTGTGGTGTGTTCTACAGTTACTGCAATGTGTTCTATGTGTGGTGTGTTCTACAGTTACTCACATCGCCGGACAGTACAGGTGTCACCGGTGTAGTATTCACTGTAGTATGTTCTATGTGGTGTGTTCTACAGTTACTGCAATGTGTTCTATGTGTGGTGTGTTCTACAGTTACTCACATCGCCGGACAGTTCAGGTGTCACCGGTGTAGTATTCACTGCTAGTGTGTTCTATGTTTGGTGTGTTCTACAGTTACTGTAGTGTGTTCTATGTGTGGTGTATTCTACTGTTACTCACATCGCCGGACAGTACAGGTGTCACCGGTGTAGTATTCACTGTAGTATGTTCTATGTTTGGTGTGTTCTACAGTTACTGCAGTGTGTTCTATGTGTGGTGTGTTCTACAGTTACTCAAATCGCCGGACAGTTACAGGCGTCACCGGTGTTGTATTCACTGTAGTGTGTTCTATGTTTGGTGTGTTCTACAGTTACTGCAGTGTGTTCTATGTGTGGTGTGTTCTACAGTTACTGCAGTATGTTCTATGTTTGGTGTGTCCTACAGTTACTGCAATGTGTTCTATGTGTGGTGTGTTCTACAGTTACTCACATCGCCGGACAGTACAGGTGTCACCGGTGTAGTATTCACTGCAGTATGTTCTATGTGTGGTGTGTTCTACAGTTACTGCAGTATGTTCTATGTGTGGTGTGTTCTACAGTTACTGCAGTATGTTCTATGTGTGGTGTGTTCTTACAGTTACTGCAGTATGTTCTATGTGTGGTGTGTTCTACAGTTACTGCAGTATGTTCTATGTGTGGTGTGTTCTACAGTTACTCACATCGCCGGATAGTACAGGTGTCACCGGTGTAGTATTCACTGCAGTCACAGCTCACTGATCCTTGTGTACCTTCTCTACAGATGCCGTTGTTTTTACAATATTCTGTCTCCAGTTTACATTTGGCTGCAAAGTCAAGAAGATTTCAAAGTCCATGCCATGTTTTAGCTTTAGATGCTTGGTTGGCATTTTAGAAGATGCTATTTGATAAACATATTGATTTTTCTGGGTTACAAATAAAACTAAAAATAATAAAAAGAAGATGTATCCCAGAAAAATCTCTATGTTTTAGCTTTCTGTCACAAAACTGGTCATACACACTCATTTACCACCGGGCTACTCTCATTATAATTTAGTCCGACTATATATTCTTATTGCTTGATAAGCATTCTAGAAGTTGGAAAGTCAATAGTGAAGGTGACAATTATGTGTAGTTTAGCTTATTGTATTTTGTATGGAGCGACGTTTCCACATGCCTTTGGTCACATAATACCATAGGTATTGCATTCCACCAGCCACGAAAAGCTGGCCAAGCGATTGACTTGATTAATCAACTATTAAACTATCATCCAGTCAGCTTTAATCCTTTCTGTGCACTGGCTACCTGACTAGTGCTATCTGTTGTTTTACTCTCCACCTGGCCCCATCCACTTATGTGCTGCTTCTTGTAGTTAATGTTAATCCGCTGCTTGTTGCAACACACCATGCAGATATATCAACACATGGTTACATTCCGCTCATTCCGACTGCGCCACACATTGTTGCGCCTGTCAAGGAAGTCCAAAGTAAATCTTGATTCTTCCTACAACATAATGTTTTGTCCAGCGACGATTGCTCCAATGCTGTGCACAACTGTTGTCATCAACGTCGTCTTGCCACGATATGGCGGTCTGCCCATCGTGGAATAACACGTGGTCGAAAGGAATGCAGGTTGTATCTAAGTACCAGATTATGACTCGTCTGGAAACTCTAACATCTGTTAGGTCTGTGCATTTCACATCTGAGAGATACCACTGTTTCGTCACACAGTCGTTCTGCGCCTCGCCTTCGGTCAATCAGATCAACGCCTGTCATATCATATTATTTGTCTGTCCTTATTGTACTCTGCTAATTATTGACCCTAAAAAGTAAAGAACTCGTTCTAACTTCCAACATGCCAAGCGCACGTGACAGTTTCTGATGTGACTGACGCCGCGTGTCAAAAAAGCATCAAACACCAATTTCAGTCAGATTTTTATCATTTACAGCAACACAATGACACGTTTCACTGTCAGTTTCATTGTCACCCTGCACATCATGAAAAGCCGCTCGTGCGAAAGTGGCATGTTTGCTCGAAATTCGTAACGTGTTGTAAATTGAATAATCATTTCTAAACCCATAACCAATAAAACGGTTCGATAATACTACCCGTGAAGGTCCGGGTTACAATATTGATCTTCAGTAACCCATGCTTGTCGTAAGAGGCGACTAACGGGATCGGGTGGTCAGGCTCGCTGACTTGTTTGACACATGTCATCGGTACCCAATTGCGCAAATCGATGCTCATGATCACTGGATTGTCTGGTCCAGTACAGACCGCCGCCATATAGCTGGAATATTGCTGAGTGCACTCACTCACTCGTAAATACTATCACCCAAGACGGAATATCACACTACTTGTTTTATGATTAATATGGATATACTCACACACACAGTCTGTGACATTGACGCTGTTGGTCCTGAGGGTGGGCATCGCATCGGGACACGCCTTGCAAGATGTCTGCCCTGTCTGGTCCTGGTACTTACCGATACCACAGTCCGGACAGGTGTCCGTTGAACTGTCGTGTCGTGTACCTGCTGGACAAGGTTCTGTAACAACCACAGATAATACAACGTCATTAAACGTCACAACCGGCCAATGATCGTGGAGCACACGTGGGCTTTTAGGAACTTATGTTGTTGGCGTGAAGCGTCCTTCAGCTTCATGCTTATGGGATGTAACTGCGATACGTTGTCCATGGCAGTGATTCATTGTGACAGGGAGATCCGAGTTATTTATTTCATGAGAATTTGGGGTGTAAACGACATGTTCATGTCAGGAGCTAAATAGGAGATCACTTACCGCAAACCGTGGCGTTATTCACAAAGCCGGCTGCACATGATACGATGGGGACAGTGATGTTCCTGTAGGTGACGCCATACGAGGTCTACAACACGTGTATATTGATAATAACAGCCTCAGATCATCATAAAGCTAATACTGGCATTGCAACTAGCATACAGTCCGTAGATCTACAACTAGGGGCAGTGAGTGTAGATGCAGTAAAATACCGTCTGCAGATCTACAACTAGGATAGTGTGTCTAGATGCTATCGAAATACAGTCCGCAGATCTACAACTAGGATAGTGTGTCTACATGATATTACAATACAGTCCGCAGATCTACAACTAGGTTAGTGTGTCTAGATGCTATTAAAATACAGTCCGTAGATCTACAAGTAGGGTAGTCTAGATGCTATTAAAATACAGTCCGTAGATCTACAACTAGGGTAGTTCAGATGCTATTAAAATACAGTCCGTAGATCTACAAGTAGGGTAGTCCAGATGCTATTAACATACAGTACGCAGATCTACAACTAGGATAGTGTGTCCAGATGCTACTAAAATACCGTCTGTAGATCTACAACCAGGATAGTGCTCTAAAGCAAAATGGAATGGTATTGTTAAATCAAGAATCTGTGATTCTTACGTGAGTTTGTTGTGTCATCAGATAGCAGTGAGAGAAGATCGCTCTAGATATTGTCTTATCCGAGAGCCTTGCAATTGTAAACCAAGCAGACTGTGGGAACTAGCTTTGATAATAACCACAACGTTTACAAAATCTCTCATATTATTCATGTTGGCTGTAAAAAGATTGCATCCAGAGAGTTTATATGTTGAATAGTAGCTTCTGATATTGTTAAACATGTTGGAAACGATATGTGATATCACATCAGTTTCTGATTTTGTTGAATTCTGGGGAAATGATGACGATGGATCTTGTACAACATTTGGTTATTTAAATATGACAAAATGGGAAAAAGTTCTGCTATTAGTGTCTGATTTTATGACTGTCTGTCACTCAACTTATTCTCACAATTACTTGTGTACTGGTTCAATGTGTATTCAACTTCTAATTCTGTTGTAATATGTAACAATCTTCCTATGTTTTGAGGAAATACAGATGATCTACCTCATCTGCTACTGCGACAGTAGTGAGTTATGCCACTGAGGCAGTGCTATAGGTTGTGCAACACTGCTTCACCTGCCATAGTTGTCCATGTGATACTCAGAGAGGGGCAGCGCTGTGCTATATTCAGACTTGTACTCCCCCCTTATCATCTCTAGCGACGTTGAGAACAGGGTGTTAAGCCCATTTCTGGTGCCCCCCGCCGTGATGTTGCTGGAATATTGCTTAAAGCGGCGTAAAACCAAACTCAGTCAGTCAGTCAGTGAGAACAGGATTGATGTTCTGGACCATTTCTTGGGAATATAAGGTGAGCTAGTTATTGCCTCTCACCTCACACTACACCTCACACTACATCTTACAATACATCCTCACACTACATCTCACACTACACCTCACACTACATCTCAACTACATCTCACACTACACCTCACACTACATCTCACACTACACCTCACACTAACATCTCGCACTACATCTCACACTACACCTCACACTACATCTCACACTACACATCTCACACTACACCTCACAATACACCTCACACTACACCTCACACTACACCTCACACTACACCTCACACTACATCTCACACTACATCTCACACTACATCTCACACTAAGCACTCACCTCACACTACATCTCACACCTCACACTACACCTCACACTACATCTCACACTACATCTCACACTACACCTCATCTCACACTACCTCACACTACACACTCACACTCACACACTACACCTCACCTCACACTACATCATCTCACACTACATCTCACACTACACCTCACACTACATCTCACACTACATGTCAATCACCAGAAGACCAGTGTGTGATGGCCAGGCCTAAGTACAGGTCTGATTAATGCTACTGAGAAGGAATAGTACCATCATTGTCTTTGTTTCTGTAATCACTGCTCTTGTATTATACTGGCTTTAATTATGTACAGCCATTGTATTGACTGATTTGCATTGACGACTTAGCTAATTATAATGAAACAAATACAGCACATTTCTTTGTTGTCTTGTGTTTTCTTTTGTTTCTTTTACGGACTGATTTCCATTTGATCTGCTTAGTTTCACCTTGATAATCAGCACGTAACACACTACAATAGTTTGTCGCAGATACTGCTGCACTGTCGTGCTAAAATGTACTCACCAGTGTTGGGGCGACAGCAGCATTATCCGCTAGAGCCTGCACCAACAGAGATTCAGAACTTCTCCTGACAGTCTGGTTCTTGTCAGAAAGTGTATCCCTGTCAACAGAGCACGGACTGTGAATATCATTCTGATATGGCAGCGAAGAAATATTACCATATAACTCTGGAAAATATGTGAACGTTTCTGCATATTTGTTTTAATTGCTGGCGTAATGTTAAGCTGTGGGGAATGTGTACCTACGGGAGATTTGCCGCCGTCACTTCAGCAGTGACCATGTTCCCTGTTTGTCTCTTCCTGCGGGTCCCTCCACAACCATCCGTGATGCGGACCTCTATGTTACTACAGGTACTGTCCTCGCAGAAGCCCGGGAACTCATTGTGTTGGGCGCGAAGTAAGATATTGATCTGTTCAAGGATTGTTCCATGTATGAGATCGAGGTTACTGCAGTCATTTACTTCGAATATGATCTCAACTGTCACTGTCACCCGAACAGGTGCGGGGGTGGTACCTGCTACACAAAAATGAAATAATCGTGAAAGACAAAATAGAACCCTAGTATGTAACATGTGTACTGCATACAGTATTATTCAGTGTTGTATACACACCACCTGAATCCAAGGGCAATTTCTAATATTATGGTCCCAACAGGCGATCATATACTCGAATGCACATGTAAAGCACGCGCTTCATACAATATCTCAACATGAGTGGATTGTATGTTCACACTCTGCAAAAGAGCCAAGCACCTGGGGGTTCGACAGGACTATAAATAACTTGTCTTGACATGGCAAGGCGTGGACTTTCACAAACCACACGCTGGCAAGTTATGGGGCGTGTATGACGGTGCTAACGTGAACATCCACAAGACAGTGGGCAAGAACGTGGCCACCGGTGACGTAAAGCACCATCCCAGGTGTGGAAGAGTGAGTGAGTGAGTGAGTGAGTTTAGTTTTACGCCGCACTCAGCAACATTACAGCTATATGACGGCGGTCTGTAAATACTGGCGTCTGGACCAGACAATCCAGTGATCAACAGCATGGGCATCGATCTACGCAGTTGGTATACGATGGATACACTCGTGCCAGTTATATTGGGCCCACTTTTAGTTTTTGACAAAAGGTTATGTGATGTACACGAGGCTTAGCTTGGCTTCTCATTACAAGAAAACCCGCGGTAACCAGCATTAAGCATCTCATCACGTGGCCGATCCTTACGGATACACTGGTTTCTGGCCGTGGCGCTTGTGCACTGCGAGGAATGTGGTCCCGCCTTCACCACACCTGCCGCAAGATGTTTGTCCTTTGACTATTGGTGAACCCCCTGCCAGCAAGGCTGGCAACCGGAGTTCAACGCGGTAACCGGCCTCACATGCAACTGAAACAGAATCCACGGTATGTCTCAATGCATTTTGCAGGTATGGAGACAATGACAACAAGATTTAGATATCTGAACACCGCACACAGTTATAATTGACAGAAGGTACAATTTCTGAGCCACTATGCAGAGCAATGGCGTGGTGGTATGCGGAGTAATGGTGTGGTGCATAATCATGGTGTGGTGGTATGCATGGTAATGGTGTGGTGCATAATCATGGTGTGGTGTGGTATGCATGGAATGCGTGGTGTGCATAATCACGTGCGGTATGCGGGCGGGGTCGGTGTGTGTGTGGTATGCATGGTAATGGTGTGCGTGCATAATCATGGCGTGGTGGTATGCATGGTAATGGTGTGGTGTGGTATGCGGAGTAATGGTGTGCGTGGTACGGTAATGGTGTGGGTGTGCATAATCACGGTGTGGTGTGGTATGCATGGTACGGCGTGCGGTATGCGGAGCAATGGTGTGCGGTATGCATGGTACCTGCGGTATGGCGAAATGGTGTGGTGTGGTATGCATGGTAATGGTGGTGCGCATAATCACGGTGTGGTGTGGTATGCATGGTAATGGTGTAGTGGTACGTGAGTAATGGTGTGGTGTGTGCGCATGGTAATGGTGTGCGTACAATCATGGCGTGGTGTGGCATAAAATATGTTGTATGCCTCGAGGGCAAGGGTCTGATGTATGCCTTTGTAGCCGTGTTCACCCGAGCCAGTAGGGCAGACGCCATTTTGTTTACATGTCATATATAGCCGGTAGCGAGCTATCGCCCTCAAACAAAATACAAAATGATATTTTGTACATTCAACAGGTAAGGGTAAATACGTTGTAAACTTCTCCTCGGGTGATACGGTCTCGGACGTACGCCTTTGTAGAAGTGTCACCCGAGCCGGTAGTACTTCTAAAATGCTTCTTTGAGAAATTAAGATTCCCATTTATAATTCGCCTCTCTGTTACAATCGAGCGTGGATCCGGACAATCCAGGGACTGATATCGATCTACGTAAATGTATATGTTGCATCCATTCAACTCAGTGGGCCAACTGCTTCATCCCGCCAGTCGCCCAGCAATTATTGATATGAGGCTCTGAAGACTGATCTTCACGGGCTTTCAGCCCGCCACAGACATATTTGTAATTGACTGTTCTGAAAAGCCCGTCAGAAAACATTATTGCTTTGATTGTTGCCAGTGTGACGCGAATCTACATGCCACCCCAAACACACACCTCTGAATAGACACGCACGTCTCTGCTGTTGTTGTAATTGTAATTGTAACCCCCACATTCAAAAACGTCGGCTGTCGAGAACATTGTATCTTCACCCAGTATTGTTAGGCGTTTCCATGTACATGTACCTAGTGAGCAGTTGCTGGTCAGTTGAACCAGTCAATGTCGTCGGGGCACTGGCGACACTCCTGGTGGTCCCTGCTGTGGGATGCGAAGGTGCCCAGGGATACGGGCATACACGAGCGACGTCACATTCAGGCATTTCCCGCTGCACAGGTAGCCGGAAGGATATCACAGTGGGTTAGAGAGATATCAATGACTTGACAAATATGTAAACGAATGGTTTTAACCAAATGCGCTTTCTGAGTCCCATGAACACAGGCTTGATCCTGTTGATTCGACTAATTGCGAGAGTCCCAGCACTGGCAATTACTTCTAAACAAGGTTCCCGGACAAGGTGTAGTACATAATGCAGACACCCTGTACTTCATTGGAGCCCATGGAGAGGGTGGTGAATCCTGTTTCACACTTAGAACACTGTGTCTGTCCCAAGACTCTGGTATTCCCTACCGCACACTTCTGACACGTGTCGGCGCAGTCCTGTACTCGCCCGCAGGAATAATTCCTGAAATATACCAACACATGCAAAAGTCACTTCCTCGACACGTGCAAGTCACTCTGTCACCTCTCAGACACCTGAATAAGCCACGACTCCTCTCTCAGACACCTGCATAAGTCACAAGTCACTCACCTACACCTGCATAAGTCACGTGTCACTCTCACCCACAAGTCACGTGTCACTTCACCTACACCTGCATAAGTCACGTGTCACTTCACGAATACCCTGAACAGTCACTTTCCAACACCTGCATAAGTCACGTCTCAATCTCTCCAACACCCGCATAAGTCACTTGTCACCTTCAGACACCTGGAATAAGTCACGACTCTCTTCAGACACCCGCATAAGCCGTCACTCTACCTTGCACCTTCATAACTCATGCTCACTTCACCTACACGTTCACGTCACTTTCACCTACACCTGCATAGTCACGCGTCACCTCTACGACATCTGAACAAGTCACTCTCCAACACCTGCATAAGTCACGTCTCAATCTTCAACACCTGCATAAGTCACTTGTCACTTCAGACACCTGAATAAGTCACGACTTCAGACACCTGCATAATACAAGTCACTCTCACCTGCACCTTTCATAACTCACGTCACCATAACACCTGCATAAGTCTCTCGTGGTCTCCTCTCTGTGTCTCAAACACACGCAAACGAGCACATACACGAACACACACACTTCGGGAAGAACAGTTCCAGCCAAAGTATGATGTTAATAGACCGTCCTTACTCAGGTTGCAGGCGGTCGAGGTTGAACCTTCTGCTTGCGGTCGCCTGCGTCACACTTTGGTGCAGTTCTCCGTCCCCACGGTGGCCTTGTAGTATCTCTGTGGGCAATTTGGTGTGCAGGTGGCTGTCTGATGGGCAAAGAATCCAGGCTCACAGTACATCAATGACAGGATAAACAGAACGTGCTATGTTATATGACAGCTAATGGTAAATGATTGAAACACATAGTTTCTGATAGGATTTAGTAGATTTCATTACACTGTTTTCAACAATAAGTAGTTGTCGTCGCATTGTGGCTTTAATCTATTAATCATAATATATATTTGTCAAAGCTTTTGCAGTCAAATGTAATCTCGAGTCACCTAAAAACGCATTATCCCGTCAGTACCAAGTGTGGACATTCGGGTGTTATCGTAGAAGGGGCTGAAGCATTACGTTATCTCAAATCACTGTCCAAGTCCATTATTTTCGGCGTGGATTTTCAGTCTTTATTCATTAGCATTATCTTCACTGCGATTAAATGAATTCTGCCATTGACCGTTATAACACCACTCTGCTGAGTAGCCACGGTGATACTTATGCAGTAGTTTGTATCGATATGTAAACCGGTTCATTTTATCATACAAATCTTAAAATTAATATTTATTATTTGTAAACGGTTCCACGCTGATATCGACACGTAAAATACATAGGAAAAAATCACTGCATCGCTGCATTGTACACAAACATTAGAAGTAGTATTGGAAGTACGTGTGACCCAGCTCGAATCAAATAACAGCCGTCAGCACCCTCAGGCACGGCCACAGAACCAGATAACTATGATGAAGAATTTCCGTAGAACCAGATGTCAAATACGGTGTCAATTCTGACCTTGCTGAGAGACACCAACTGACCGGATTAAACTGGAAATGTCTCTCTCAACATTCACATCATTGATCGGTCTTTGGCAAATGGTATTTTACATCCATGGTTTACATTGTTCAATTAGGACTGCGGAGGTACATACGTTCAATGTTCAATAGACTGCGGTGTGTATATACGTTCACTGTTCACTGAGACTGCGGTGTACATGCTCACCGTTCACTTAACCGCAGTAAACATACCGTTCACTCAATCGCCATAGACTGCGGTGTGTACATACGTTCCTCGTTCACTGAGATCGGTGGGTGTGAACATACGTTCACTGTTCACTCCAGACTGCGTACGTTCACTGTTCACTGACTGTGATGTGAACATACGTCACCGTTCACTTAGACTGGCGGTGTACATATGTTCACTTAGACTGTGATGTGTACATACGTTCACCGTTCACTTAGGATAGTGGTGTGAACATACGTTCACTGTTCACTAAACCGCTGCTCTGAAATGATACCTTCACTGTTCACTGAACTGCGGTGTAGTTCATACGTTCACTGTTTGCAATTTAAACTGCGGTGTGAACATACGTTCACCGTTCACTTTAAACTGCAGTGTACATATGTTCACTTAGCCTGCGGTATGTACATCTGTTCATCATACACCGCGTTGTGTACATATGTTCACTTAAACTGTGGTGGAACATACGCTCCACGCCCATTTAAACTGTGGTGTGTGCCACGTCTCTTAGACTGCAGGTAGAACATACGTTCACCGTTCACTTAGACTGCGGCGGTGCATACATACGTTCACCGTTCCGCCCAGACTGTGGTGTCTACGTTACCTTCAGCACAGCCTGATGCCTCCTGCGTGAAGGTGCCAGACGTGGTGTAGTTCCTGGGGCACGATGTGCAGGACGTAAGCTGTTCTGGCGTCCTTGCAGTAGCCCTTGGGGCGATTGTAGCACGTCCCCGTAGTCACAATATGTAACTAAACAATCTCGATCACAGAACACTGAAAGCAAAAGAAGGTTGAAATTCGTGACAAGAGGCTTTTGAAAGTGCTTTACGTATAACTGGCTACAGAACGTCGTTTGCGACAAGAATCACCCTAACGAGGTGTTGCTTGCCGTCAACAACGTGATCAGGATTGGTTGTTTGATTGAATATTCACCATTGACGCGTTGCATATTGTTCTGTTTTCTGCTGACGTCACATTTGCCATCACATCTGCGTGCAGACAGAGAATCCAGACTGGTTTTTGAACTTGTTCTCGGGTCAAAGGTCGCATTTGCCTCTGATTCCCTTGCTTTCCCTGGACCACAGTAAACTGCTTCAAACAAAGTAAAGTTAATACTTAACGTATGAAATGAATAATAAATGTGGTATTAGCAAGATGAAAACTAATCCTTGACACCAGTCATGCATCTATAACAAAGCATTACAGCGATGAGGGTAAGATTGTCTTACAGCTTTCATCTGTACACACATGACAAGAAACGTCGCACTTCTTCTTGCGTTCATGTCTGGAGAACAGTATAAAAATAGTTACAGAACAATATAGACTAGAGTTGTTAGCACCGCCAAAACATTCTACAAGCCTACTCAGACGGAGCCACACATAACAATATAGACTAGAGTGGTTAGCACCGCCAAAACATTCCACAAGCCTACTCAGACGGAGTCACACATAACAATATAGACTAGAGTTGTTAGCACCGCCAAAACATTCTACAAGCCTACTCAGACGGAGCCACACATAACAATATAGACTAGAGTGGTTAGCACCGCCAAAACATTCCACAAGCCTACTCAGACGGAGTCACACATAACAATATAGACTAGAGTGGTTAGCACCGCCAAAACATTCCACAAGCCTACTCAGACGGAGCCACACATAACAATATAGACTAGAGTGGTTAGCACCGCCAAAAGCATTCCAACAAGCCTACTCAGACGGAGTCACACATAACAATATAGACTAGAGTGGTTAGCACCGCCAAACATTCCACAAGTTCTACTCAGACGGAGACCACACATAACAATATAGACTAGAGTGGTTAGGCCCCGCAAAGCATTCCCACAAGCCTACCAGACGGAATACACACATAACAATATTGACTAGAGTGGTTAGCACCGCCAAAACATTCCACAAACCTACTCAGACGGAGTCACACATAACAATATAGACTAGAGTTGTTAGCAATCTCGCCAAAACATTCAACAAAGCCTACTCAGACGGAGCCACACATAACAATATTGATTACAGTGGTTAGCACCGCCAAACATTCCCTGAAGCCTACACAGACGGAGTCACACATAACAATATAGACTAGAGTGGTTAGCACCGCCAAAACATTCAACAAGCCTACTCAGACGGAGTCACACATAACAATATAGACTCGAGTGGTTAGTTCCGGGCAAAACATTCCACAAGCCTACTGCCAGACGGAGTCACCACATAGCAATATAGACTAGAGTGGTTAGCACCGCCAAACATTCCACAAGCCTACTCAGACGGAGCCACACATAACAATATAGACTAGAGTTGTTAGGCACCCGCCAAAACATTCAACAAGCTTCTACCAGACGGAGCCACACATAACAATATTGATTACAGTGGTTAGCACCGCCAAAACATTCCACAAGCCTACACAGACGGAGTCACACATAGCAATATAGACTAGAGTGGTTAGCACCGCCAAAACATTCAACAAGCCTACCAGACGGAGTCACACATAACAATATAGACTCTGAGTGCGTTAGCACCGCCAAAACATTCCACAAGCCCTACTTCCACGGAGTCACACATAACAATATAGACTAGAGTGGTTAGCCCTCGCCAAAACATTCCACAAACCTACTTCAGACGGAGCCACACACATAGCAATATAGACTAGAGTGGTTAGCACCGCCAAAACATTCCACAAGCCTACTCAGACGGAGCCACACATAACCACAATACATACAGCAGATTCGACATGAACAACTAGCACCCAGGTTACCGCGGAAACACTGCCCGACCCGAGTCTGTAATAGGCTGGTGTCTAACGCCGCTTAACGCCGCTTTTTCTTTTGCAATTTTTCAGCAAAATCACGACGGGGACACACAGAAATGGGCTCACTCATTGTAGCAGTGGGAATCGAACCCGGGTGTTCAGCGTGACGAGCGGACGCTTTAACCATTAGGCTACCCCATCGCCCCGAACAGCTTCTAAGATACAGCTACTACTGTGTGATTATACTACATTTAACATCCATTGTATTTAAAGAAATCAAATGGTCACAGTGACCTGTACATGGTGATGTGGTTCTTCGGTTAATGTCACGTACGTGTGCATTGATCTAGTCTGTACCACTTTTTACAGTGACGTCACCTACATGTACACTGACCTAGTCTGTACCACTTTTTACAGTGGACGTCATCTACACGTACCACTGATCAAATCTTGTACACTGACCGAGTCTGTACCATGTTTTACAGTGGATGTCACCTACTTGTACACTGACCTAGTCTGTACCATGTTTTGGCTAAATGGAATTCACCTGTTTGAACACTGACCTAGCCTGTTCCATGTTGTACAACCCACCTGCTTGTCTACATCGACTGTTCCACTACTTGTGCATAGATCTTCTTGATGTAGAGCCGGTGTCAGACGTCATTCAGATCTGTGCCAATAACTTTCACACACTCGCCCGTGCCCGAAGTGGATTTGGTACTCTCCAAATCCACATGGCTCGCAAGCACTGTCAACGATTTTGTATCCAGGCGGACAGTTTCCTGAAGGCAGTGGCATGTTCACTGTTATCATCATTCACATAAAATCCAAGGACGACAATTATAAACAAAAAAAGTCACTGATGAATGTCATGAAGGTTTTCCAATATGTGATGCCTCGAACCGCATAATTATGCCGGAGGAAATATAATAATATTATTATAATGTTCTTTATATATAGTGCACTTGGTTCCACCCACCAGGAACATGCTCAAGGCCCTACAATAGTCACAGATAGGAAGTTAACGGGATGAGATAGTTCCTGGGGATAGAACTTTCTGAAGAAAGGGTTTTAGGTTGGTGTTGGAATGGCCTTCAAGGGTGGGGATTCTTTAATGTTCTGGGGTAGTGAGTTCCATAACTGAGGTGCTGCTATTTGAAACGATCTGTTGCCGTAGGATTTTAGTCTTGAGTTTAGTACTGCAAGTAGGCGTTAATTTTCAGGCCTTAGACGTCGCGAAGGCTGGTATGGTGAGATCAGTTCTGATAGATAGCTCGGTGCTGTACCATTCAAACAGTGGTAGGCAAAACATAAGATCTTGGAAGTGGATCGGGCTTCTGTTGGTAGTTGGTGTAGGGATATTTCACGGCGGTGTTATATAGGGTCTTTTGGTACACGACACGAAATACCATATTTTGTACCTTCTGGGGTCTGTTCAGAAGTTCCTGACTCTCAAACCATACAACAGACTGTTGCTGTAGTCAATGCGGGACATCGCAAGTTGTTGGACTAGTGTCTTTGTTACGTCTTTGGTAATAAGATGGCGGATATATACTTCTACTGTAGGTTGAAGTAGCAGGTCTGGCACACTTTTGGATTAACTTGGGCTTCCATTGACAAGGAGAATCTAGGGGAGAATCCAGGATCATACCCAGATTCTCTGCTTTGTCGGCGAATGGTATGACTGAATCTCCAACAGCCACTAACGTGATATTCAACTGTTGAATACGTTGTCTGTGCGGCAGAACCATACTACAACTGTGCCTCAGTTTTTTCAGCATTCAGGTTTAATCTGTTTGATGTCATTCATGTTTTTATTGATTTACTTAATGTACTGCAAATACAACAATGAAGGTTGACACAGGAGCTCGTATGCTTCACGCACTATCTACAATGAGCAAGCGTCATATAATATTTTAGCCGTAGTTTTTTTGTGACAGCACATTCTAGCACGATATTTGTTCATATTTTCATGGCGGGTATGAATGTTTTGTTGAGTTTTCATATGTACTTACGCTTTTTTTAAAACAGCTGGTAATCGCTTCACACAGTTAATCTCTCTATTCCCGCACAATATAAAACTTCTGTTGTATTTTGAGCTTCAGAAACGTAACATTGACCTAACTCCTCATCTAGGTCCGGTAGTTCGACCACCGTTGAAAGTGCTGTTTCAACTCGGTGAAAGTCTTCTGAAGAGAAGTGTCAAAATGTTTAATTTGTTTCAAAGTTATTTTATGTATGTGTGTTGTATCGGTCCTTTGTTGCCTTATTTCGTGGTTGCAACGTTACAGAAACACGTGATGATATGAAACAACCGGAAAATTGGTCCTCTGATCGAGGTCACCGCGATACTGGCAAGCACGACCGTTGACATGGTGAAGATGACTGGTGTGAGAGCAGACGACGCAACACACCAGCAGACGAGTGGAAAGATAAAAGACATACCGACCCGTTGTCTTAGGGGGTGTTTGACTCTCACAAATTCAATTTATCTCATCATAATGCTATGTACTTAAAGCAGTGTTACAGTCTTGGGCACTGGTATATTAAATGACTGACACAAATGGTTCAGGGGAAAATATCCACTTTGTCACATAGAGAATTACTCAAGTAGTCTTTCTGATATCAATTATATCAACACGAGTTGATAAAGTTACACACATATCCGAGGCTTGCTGAGGATATTTTACTTTATCAACGAGTGTTGATATATTTGATATCAGAAGACACGAGGGTGAAATTCCCATTTATCATCCAAAATCACTCTTCATTAATTTTCAATGAAAATGTACATCTCTGAACATGGTACTGCCTTTAGACTTGCAGTGCAGCGATGTCATAGCATTGTGACGTCATCAAGTACATGACGTCATAGCGCACTTGTCGTGGGCATTGTACAAAATCTACTGTCAAAAACGATATCTCCTAGGAGATATCGTTTGATCTCACAATAAAAGCGATATCTCCTGTGGAACACAGTTTTGGATGATAAATTCACTTTGCATACACAGTTGTCGGAAGTAGAATAATCCGAAACAGCCAGCGTTTGCTGCTTTTCTATACATGTACATCAATTGAACAAACTCATTACTGCTTTAAGTAGTCAACATATGTGCCAATACACTTCCTCCCATCTACAACAACAACACACCTACAGTCCCAACACGCTAGGGATATCTCGTCATTTAAGGAATATCAGGAGGCATGAGCTCAAAGGCCTTGTTGATTGCATAGACAGTGGCGTACCATCAACCGTCCTGTTGAGGTTCTACTTGGTTATAATGCTTGATATAATGCCATAGTTTCCCCTGGACAAACGGTGGTATTATAACCAGGTCGAAGTTTATTGTGGGGTAAATGTGATGATAGAAGTGTAAATAGAAAAAGTGTTGCTGTGCTTCCGTCACTATATCGCAAAGCTCAGTGCAGTATACTAGTAAACGGTATGTCCAATATCTTAGATTGCGGTTGACCGGGACTTAGCGCAAGGGTGATATTGTCCCCGACATCGTTAAAAACATTATTATTAGTTTTAATGCGGTGAAGTTGAAATAGACATTCGTGGTAAAACTATGTCCACCTTAGCGTATGCTGATCTTATTTTACTTTTCACAATTGGAGGATATGAACAAATTATTACACATTTTAAATAATTTCTGTGAAAAATATAAGATAAGTCACATGCTATTCATTTTATATACATCCCAAACAATTTTACTATTGGTAGGTCTGTTTTGTGCATAATATTAGTTAGACTGCTATTTTGAAACATTCCAAAGAAGTTTGCGTTGAAAACAATAGCTCCAATAACACCACCACCCCACCCTGCAACAACAGATCAATGGTAGGATCACTTTAAGGAATTTTGTGTGTGTATACATCTATATTTAGATTCAACTAGTGTTCATAGAGATGAAATCTCGATCAGTCCGATGATAAACCACACAGCTTCGTTCCTCAAAACAAACCATTCCTATACAGAAGTAGGTGTGTATGCTGGTATTCAGGTTTTAAAGAAAGGAAATCACCTGGACTTAATCTTCAACCGAACTCTTGACAAGAACAAAGGACACAACGACACCTTTACTAAGTGAAGTTAACGGCTTTTGGAATTCCCTCACTCTCTCTGTGAAGTTCTTACTGCAGTAACTAGTTATCAACTGACCCAGTGGTGTGCTAGTAATAATGATACTTTTGTGAGTTGGACACCGGCGCCCGGCCTGATCACCCTCCTACTTATCAGAATCGTCCCCTGGCTATGGCTATGATTCAGAAGTGCCTGTGCAAGAAGCAATGTGACAGACTTAACTGTTATATATGTTAACATTTTCTTCCGCAGATTTGCAAATATAGATATCAATGGTAAAAATATTAAAGGTTCCTATTTTCTATGCATTCTTCATTATCTGTCTGTGTAAGAACGTATAATGGTTTAATCTAGTATTGTCAATACAATGTTGGAACTCCTCAACACTCTGCGAGACAGACCCGTAAATATATGTTATTATCTTTATAAACTAACTTGTTACTCTCATATTAGAACAAGAAGGTGAAATGATATTATGATATCCTCAGAATTCCCCTGGTGTTCTCTTTGGGTTTCTGCTGATATGACTGTGCGCATGAATTACTCAGCTACTACTTCGTATCCACAGACGAAAATACAATTCTTGGAGCATAAATAAAGAACGAATGTAAATTTGAAAGAAAACCTAAATTATGGTCTTCCGTAGAGGGAGGGCCGACATTATGAAAAAATGTTATTAAAAAGGAAATCAAATTGATGTTGGTAATTTCTGTCGATATTTAAGTATAGTATTTACCCTTAATTCATCATGAGTTCCACAGTCAAAACAAGGGTCATGTGCGTATAAGTATAAATATCACAGGTACTACGGCTTTGCTTCCACATGCTGATTCTTTCAAAATCTTTGATACAAAAGCAGCTTCCAGTTCTCTGTTAATGAGCGGAAATGTCGGGCACTTCCTATTGTAAAGTTATAGAAAGCGTACAATTACATTTTGGTAAAACATATTTGAAACTTAACCAATATTAATGCAATGTAACGGCATTTGGGGAATGTGAATTAAGTGTTTCTACTTTCACCTTCCTGCTATTCATCCCATTAGTATTTGTGAATCTGTTTACAGAATAACACAATGTTAATGTTGAACCATCTATAGTCAGCGTACTTGATATTGAGGGACATGTTGGGGAAATGGGCGTGTCCGGGATGTTGAAACTAATAATATCCAAAGCACAAAATATTGATTTTGATTATTTAGGAACATGTTTTGTGGTTAATGACGATTTCCGGATTATTGATCTTCCTCTAAAAACGAATCAATATAAAACAAATATCAGTGTTTGTGGAAAAGGTGACATGACATTATTACAATGAAAGGTTGAATAACGACGGTTACTTCCGGGAAACACTCAGATCAAGTAGAAGTCTAAATTGTGAAGTATCTTTAATGCTGGAATAAATTAGCATTGGAATGTTATGCTCATGGTTTGCATGTTTCGTTTCTGTAACTATACAGCCATAATTATAGTAAATCAAAATAGTGAAACACATGCGATAACATCGAGGTTGTAACCTCTACACTGCTACGTTCAGGGTAAGGTTGAGTATGTTATAACATGCCATCACACTGATAGCAAACCTACTGAGGGCGGCAGTGTATATCACACTTGTTATCTGCTACTCAGTTTCCATGGAAATTGACTCACTCAGTGTGCACTGTGTAGCACTGGTGGCCCAGTTGATTCTGTTGTAAAATTAGCATCAGAACACGCTTCACATGCCGAGAACCGCATCTGGGATGACCCATCGTTCCAGGTTCCTCTTGGACACGGCTCACATTGGCTGCCATTGACCTGCTGGCCAGCTGCACAGAATGCTGGTGGGATAAACACATAGAAGATACGGAATTAGATGGA
The DNA here is from genome assembly GCF_003918875.1 of Haliotis rubra. Taxonomy (NCBI): domain Eukaryota; kingdom Metazoa; phylum Mollusca; class Gastropoda; order Lepetellida; family Haliotidae; genus Haliotis; species Haliotis rubra. The sequence goes on from NW_025767641.1 coordinate 287,606, forward strand.
AGCTGCACAGAATACTGGTGGGATAAACACATAGAAGACACGGAATTAGATGGAAGCTGCACAGAATGCTGGTGGGATAAACACATAGAAGACACGGAATTAGATGGAAGCTGCTCAGAATACTGGTGAGATAAACACATAGAAGACACGGAATTAGATGGAAGCAGCACAGAATGCTGGTGGGATAAACACGTAGAAGATACGGAATTAGATGGAAGCTGTACAGAATGCTGGTGGGAAAAACTCATAGAAGATACGGAATTAGATGGAAGCTATATAGAATGCTGGTGGGATAAACACATAGAAGACACGGAATTAGATGGAAGCTGCACAGAATGCTGGTGGGATAAACACATAGAAGATACGGAATTAGATGGAAGCTATACAGAATGCTGGTGGGATAAACACATAGAAGACACGGAATTAGATGGAAGCTGCACAGAATGCTGGTGGGATAAACACATAGAAGATACGGAATTAGATGGAAGCTGCTCAGAATACTGGCGGGATAAACAACATCACAGGTCGTATGATATGCTATATTCGATACGATATTTCGGATATGAGACTGTATACAACTTATTTTGAATGTTGCGCAATATATGTCGGATGTGATCCCAGATACAATATGCTATGTCTGATATGACGCTATATACAACACTGTATGCTGCATAACACTGTGCTGTATAACACACGATATTGTGGATGTGGCACTGCATACAACACCGTTTATGATGGAGGACTTTGGTTTCATGAAAATAAGAAAAAACAAAATAAAATATATCAATTAGAAGGTTGTCAAATGTAGAATACATTATATTTGGGATTAAACTTTCCCGAGAATGTATAGATTCTGGTACCTTCTGGGTTGAGTTGGAAGAGTTGCGGGGAATGAGTGGGTCAGGTTGCAGATTGTGTTCTACGGAAGAAGTGGTGGATGAGTGGGTCAGGTTGCTGATTGTGTTCTACGGAAGCGATGGTGGATGAGTGGGTCAGGTTGCTGATTGTGTTCTACGGAAGCAGTGGTGGATGAGTGGGTCAGACTGCTGATTGTGTTGTACGGAAGCCGTGGTTGGTGAGTGGGTCAGATGCTCATTGTGTTCTACGGAAGCAGTGTTGGATGAATGGGTCAGGTTGCTGATTGAGTTCTACGGAAGCCGTGTTGGATGAATGGGTCAGGTTGCTGATTGAGTTCTACGGAAGCCGTGTTGGATGAATGGGTCAGGTTGCTGATTGAGTTCTACGGAAGCCGTGTTGGATGAATGGGTCAGGTTGCTGATTGAGTTCTACGGAAGCAGTGTTGGATGAGTGGGTCAGATTGCTCATTGTGTTCTACGTAAGCCGTGTTGGATGAATGGGTCAGGTTGCTCATTGTGTTCTACGGAAGCCGTGTTGGATGAATGGGTCAGGTTGCTCATTGTGTTCTACGGAAGCCGTGGTGGATGAGTTGGTCAGATTGCTGATTGTGTTCTACAGAAGCCGTGGTGGATGAATGAGTCAGATTGCTGATTGTGTTCTACAGAAGCCGTGGTGGATGAATGGGTCAGATTGCTGATTGTGTTCTACAGAAGCTGTGGTGGATGAATGGGTCAGGTTGCTGATTGTGTGCTGTGGAGGTTACAGTGGTCGAATTATGTACTGAAATCTAACATCTTTCACTAGATGCTCCAGATTATCTATAGTTACCTTCACAGTCAGTAGCATTCATAGACCCATTGTGTTGAGTTGAGTAGCCGCTCTGACAAGCGGTACAGTTCCTCTGTAGCGGTTTTGGCTGGAAGCTTCCCACTGGACATTTCGTACACATGCTGCCATTGATGTAGTTACCGGGCGGACATTCAGCTGGCAAGCAGGAACAACCATCTTATATTCAGGAATCAACCACCAATGTATTACTCGACTCAAAAAGGCATCACATTTCAAAATACGAAAACTGTTGACAAAAGTATCAGATTATGTTTGCAGTTTAGAAATAGAGAGAAATATTTACGAAACAGTTTGGGGAACAGTTTCGAAACCGCTTTAAACGTATTGTTGGCTGGCAACATCAGGGCGTGTACAGCCAGGTTCAGTAAGGTTTGACAGTAGTACATCAACTGATACATTCGTACACATATATTGATGTGGACAGTCTACGTATCACCCGTTTCTTGGTCCGATTCTAGTTTAGCCCATCATTTAACGACTATATGACATACCAACGATATTCAATTTCTGCTGAATGAATGGTATTGTATGTGGAGCACAATGGCTGAAGATACGATAACGAACAGCATATATAGAAGGTGCAAGTGAATCATTTCACAGTCAAGAAGGTTCAACTTGACACCTGAGAAGTGTCACTGAACTGTCAGATCCAGACTCGATTATTTACAGAATACGCTCGAACAGCCTGGACATTGCTGAGTGCGGTGTTAAACAGCAAAACAAACACGTTTCTACACTGCTCAGCAAAATCCGGTGAATCCTTTCGCCTGTCAGCTCTGGGTGTCATTAGTCACCATTCAGCATCAGTGCTTTACTGACACAGTGTAATCATGCTGGTAACGCTCTTGTGTACTGAATAGATGCATGGTAGAAGCAACAGCAGTAGTAGTGGAAAGACTAGTAGCAGTATCAACACCAGCGGTATTAATTTACACTAATCTGGCAATAAGGAGATACTGACGTAAGTTACAGCCGGACGATGAGGTCGTTTTGGTTCCTTCCGTAGTCTTTCCACTCGGACATTTCTCACAGCTGTCTTGTACGTTGCGCGTCCTGAAGTAACCCTGCGCACAGTCCTTACATGACCCATCGTCCTGCAACTCGGTGCCAGAAGGACAGCCATCTGTAACATGGAACATACATTGACCAATACTTGGAAGTTAATGACATCGTCCTGCAAGTCAGTGCCAGTAGGACAGACATCTGTAATATGGAACATACATTGACCAATACTTGGACGTTACTGACATCGTCCTGCAACTCAGTGCCAGAAGGACAGCCAGCTGTAACATGGAACATACATTGACCAATACTTGGACGTTAATGACATCGTCCTGCAACTCAGTGCCAGAAGGACAGCCAGCTGTAACATGGAACATACATTGACCAATACTTGGACGTTAATGACATCGTCCTGCAACTCAGTGCCAGAAGGACAGCCAGCTGTAACATGGAACATACATTGACCAATACTTGGACGTTAATGACATCGTCCTGCAACTCAGTGCCAGAAGGACAGCCAGCTGTAACATGGAACATACATTGACCAATACTTGGACGTTAATGACATCGTCCTGCAACTCAGTGCCAGAAGGACAGCCAGCTGTAACATGGAACATACATTGACCAATACTTGGACGTTAATGACATCGTCCTGCAACTCAGTGCCAGAAGGACAGCCAGCTGTAACATGGAACATACATTGACCAATACTTGGACGTTAATGACATCGTCCTGCAACTCAGTGCCAGAAGGACAGACATCTGTAACATGGAACATACATTGACCAATACTTGGACGTTAATGACATCGTCCTGCAACTCAGTGCCAGAAGGACAGCCAGCTGTAACATGGAACATACATTGACCAATACTTGGACGTTAATGACATCGTCCTGCAACTCAGTGCCAGAAGGACAGACATCTGTAACATGGAACATACATTGACCAATACTTGGACGTTACTGACATCGTCCTGCAACTCAGTGCCAGAAGGACAGCCAGCTGTAACATGGAACATACATTGACCAATACTTGGACGTTAATGACATCGTCCTGCAACTCAGTGCCAGAAGGACAGCCATGTGTAATATGGAACATACATTGACCTATTCAGCTCAAATCGTCCTGCAAACTCAGTCATCTGTAACATAGAATGTTGCATAGCTTCCAGATCGTTGTTATAACTGACATTGTCCATTGTCTGTTTCCCGAACACCTGGTGTCATCGCTTATTATAGAGATTCATGAACACATGCTCATGAGATAGTCGGACTCATTAAATTATGTCTGCCTTTAGTAGACACTTCTGGTGACTATTGCAATGTTCTGATGTCATCATGTTCAGATCATACCTTGTCTATAATGTTTCGACAATCATTGACAAGTAAAAACTTTCAGTTACTTAAATATGTTTCACATTGACAAACAGACATGAATTATATACAAGCAAACCGGTCCCTCGTTAAGTATCTCCTTTACCCTTAGATGCCCAGTGATCAATAACATGTTCCATAGTGAAGGTTAGTGAGCAAGCGAAATGTAAAGGAAATCGCCTCATCTTCCCACCACCTGCAGTCACACTCGTGACAACATTTTGTTTTCAGAGCACATTTGGAATACAATAATGAATATTTTTTTCTCGCACCTGTACACAAATCTGAAGATATACACATACTAACCTGCTAATTTCCGGGATATTTAGGGGAAAACGAAGGTCTATTTTACATATTAAACAGCATTTATTTTTTTTCTAAACTGTTTTTGTTTTGTTTTAACGGCCATTCAACAAAAAACGTGCACCACATTAATAGCCCGTGATAAGGATATTCTTTTTATTGTACCCAAATCAAGAATACAGAGTATATATATACAGTGCATACTGAAATATGTGAGCAGGTATACATTGTTGATAGAACTGGTTACTCCAATAATTACACAAGTTGGCCGAAGTCATCAGGTAATAAACTGCGAATAATGCAGACCATTTTTCTGAAAATTTATCAGAAACATTATTTCTTTTGATTGACATGTTTGGTTAAATTTAACCGAAGTCATAAGGTTCACAAACACGAAAAAGTGGAGACCATTTTTCTGAAAACTTATCAAAATCATTATTTCTTTGAAAAGTTATTTTTTATACTTTTAATGTGTCTTTTAAAAACTATTCAATTTTGGACACACATTATTCAGCAAATGTAAATGTGTCTTGTAGCAGAGAGGATCCTATGATGTAATAAAGGGTCTTTTTTCTAAAATACCAAACCCAACAAGGAATTTTGTCAGTTATACAGTTCTTGTATGCTTTGAGCAATCCAACTTCGAATGTCATTCCAAAAGGTTTTGGTTTCCTCACATTCTCAATATACATGGCAGGACCTAAATTGTTACCATGGTCATAGATACGTTTATTCTTCTTTCATAACTTCATACTAATATTTGTATAGAGACAATATCCAGCTCAGCTACTCACAGGCGCTTTGTTTTCCTTCTATCATTGGATGCCAAACTCAACGGCGCATCGTATTTTCAATCTTAACTCCCTGGGAATCATACAACTCCAATGTGTCTTTCTACGCCCCTTGATGACGCTGTCACAAAGCCCTACACTTCAAGGAGAATTCACCTATTTTACTATCGCAGGTCCCTTCTCATTCCTATTCCCTTCCATACATGTAAACTTACACCCACTCCTTCACCGATACCAGAAACACCCGGACTGAACCTTTGTTTACATTCACAGATACAGAACATGACAACAACGTAACGTAACTAAATATAGGTAGAGATATAGAGAGATATAAAACATCCGCGTTGGGCATACAGGTTTATTACGATAACAACATTTGTGCAGTTAGAAGTGAGTTACATGATAGGTCTAAACAGGATGAAGATTTTACTTTTGGATAATTATCCGTTTGTTTCTTAATCGTGAATTTTGTAAAGTAAACATATTTTAATGATATGCATATGGGGTATAATGTAGTAAAATCTGAGCAACATGTTTTCTTTCGTTTTCTACAGAAGGACAAATAAACACATATTATAGAATTCATCACCAACTCACAACTATATTCTACACAGCACAGGATAATTTCTATAACACACACTACTCACTAAAACATTTGGAAGCACTGTCTGTTCCCGCCACTCTGGTTCTCTGGAGCAGGGGACAGGGGTAGCAGAACGCCTGGCCCTCCTTCTCCTGGTAGTAGTCACGTGGACATGGACTACAGCTGCTGCCTTGGAAGTACTGACCAGCTGGACATTTGTCTGAACACACAGAATGCTTCGATTGGTAGGAGCCAACAAAGTAAGAGGAGGTAATGTGACTCTGTGTCGCACCCAACCTGCCTCATATTTAGAAACCAATAATCCACAAAAATATGCCTTGTAACATCTACGATCCCCACACACCGAAATAGTTACAATCTAATATTGACTTTTGTTGTTGTTCAACGATGCATTCCAGGTTTAATAATATTCCAGCAATATGAAGGCGTAAATAATTGAGACGATCCAGTGATTGGCATTAGGAAGATCTGTCTAAACGATGACATGCATCATTCAAACCAGTGCCTGACCATCCGATCCTGTTAGCACGCCTCGTACGACAAGCATGGATTGCTGAAGACCAATTCTAACTCTGATCTTCATTGGACTAATCCTGGCGTGAACCAAAGTGAATGGTAAAAGTAATAAGGAGAAACTGCATGTAGCTGAATGTTGCGAGAAGTTTGGTTTGTCTCTCAAATCTGAAGACATTTCCGTTACACTTTTGTATTGGATTCAAGAGCTATATGCAAATCCATTCATAGAGATGTTTATTCTGAGAGTGAATGTGGGCATGTATAAACAGGACATTTGTGGTTGTTGTTTACATACACAAAGATACAGTTGGCTAGTAAATGTTCATGCATGGGGGCTTATCTCAGTGTAATCCTTCTTTCATACCTACCGACACAGCTAGCTAGCATCCTACCACCAGGCCTGAGAGTGGTCTTTCCTCCCGAACAAGGCTTGCAAGACGTCTGTGAAGATGCGTCAGAGTAGGTGCCTACTGGACACAGTTCACACTGGCCCAGTGTTGAGTTGAAGGACCCAGGGCCACAAGCAACTGAGAGATACAACAGGTACTCAGTTCATTCCCTACTAACTGAATTTGCCACCTTAACACAGGTGTGTGTGTGTGTGTGTGTGTGTGTGTGTGCGTGCGTGCGTAAGTGTATGTGTGTCTGTCTGTGTCTGTGTGTTTTATGCATTCATGATTCATGTCGGTGTTCGTTCTCCTTTACTTCTCGATATGCAATACAGCTACTCACCACAGCTGCTGGTTCCGACTGCTTCATCACAGGACGCCTTAAGGACAACCTCCACCAGGTCCTTCTGTAGCATACTCTGGCCGATGTCCTGAAAAACACCACACACATGTAGCCAACGGTGTTTTGACCATAGCTTCGAATAACACTGCGTCAATGAAGGAAGTCTGTAGGTAACACTACAGTAATGCAGCCGGTGGTGGATGATTGACCAGAGCCTTGAATAAAACAAAGTTAATGTAAAAAGGGTGAAGACCTTGATTAACACCACAGTGATGTAGCCGGTGGTGGATGATTGACCAGAGCCTTGAATAACACAACGTTAATGTAAGAAGGGTGAAGACCTTGAGTAGCACCACAGTGATGTAGCCGGTGGTGGATGATTGAGCAGAGCCTTGAATAACACAACGTTAATGTAAGAAGGGTGAAGACCTTGAGTAGCACCACAGTGATGTAGCCGGTGGTGGATGATTGAGCAGAGCCTTGAATAACACAACGTTAATGTAAGAAGGGTGAAGACCTTGAGTAACAAAACAGTGATGTAGTCGGAGATGGGTGATTGACCAGAGACTTGAATAACACAACGTTAATGTAAGAAGGATGAAGACCTTGAGTAACACCACAGTGATGCAGCCGGTGAGGTGTTGATTAATGCGTTGTATGGAAAAAGCAGTGTCATGTATAGTTCCACGGTGATGAAGACACTAATGGTTTCAATAATTCTTTGATTTACAGAACAGTCAACATAACAGCTATTACACAAGAAAAAAAATGGTGATTTCCAAAAATTTCCAATTTGGAAATATCATATTTCCAAAAAATTCCCAAATTGGAAAGATGATATTTCCAAGGCTTGGAAATTTTTGGAAATTTAGGAAGGATTTTACCACTACTTCTTTCAGTTTCTCCTTTTCCCAAGGATCCCCGTGAGTGTACAGACTGTCTATTCGTCCTCCTAGGAGTGTATTCGTCCTCCTATGCCAGCAACTATAACCAGGGAGACTATAAGACGTTGTAGATTATTCCTGGTATAACTTCCCTCGTCTGCATCCTTGTTGTTCTAGGTGTCAAAAATTGACATTAACTGTCATATTTGCCCTGATATGGCTAGCATTTTCCAAAATACAGTTTTAAGTGTATGGTTTACTTATTATCCACAAAAGCGCAAATAGTTTTTGACCTGTCAAGGTTTGCATAAACACAAATTACATAGACCTACGTTACATCATTGATTAAATAAAAGTTTACCGGACCCACTGACTGACTGGCCAGGTTTTATTACATGTCATAAAAGTGAACCCTTGCCAGGGAATAATAGGCTTATTGTAGTAGAATACATTCTTAATGGTACCCTCTAATTAACACCTGACACAAGGGATGGACCGTTTGGGTGGTTTATCATTGCGAAATCAACAGTCAACAGACCATGAAATGTTGTTTTAAGACTGTAGGCGAATAGAGAGCAACCCGTTTGGGTTTGTGGTCAGAGACGGTGTTATGCAGTTAGTGTATTCACGAAATATCATGAACTTAATAATAGATAATTGGTTATATTGTCCACACACAGGCGGACTGGGGCAAAAAGAACCCTAATGAATTCCTTCTTAAAAACTTCATAGTGTTACTAATTAATTTGGTCATAGACAATAAAAGGTGACTAAATGTTTAATTTTAGATAACGTTAAATAATTTCTAGAGAAATCACTACACAAGTTCATATCACAGGTGATTCCAGAGACAAATAGTTTATCAGATTCTAGTTTATGAAAAGCATTAAATTCCAAACAAACCAATCTGTTCTCTAATGCTCAGGAATTATTACCACTTACATACCATAGTTTGAGATGTCGACTCAGGAAGCCGACCTTTCGATTCTTATAAGGCTCAGGACATTGACAAGGGGTACGCTTTAAAGTTTGGGTGTTATTTTAGCACATGGCTAATCTCATGTGACGTGTTATTACAAGCTGGTGGTTGATGGAAGTGAACACATCGCACACTGAAGCCGACCGTGTAAAAACATGATCAAAACAATCATATGGTAAACACATTTAAAAGGGCACTGATCCAAAGCAATTTCCGCTCACTGGTTGTTATTGCTTTTCTCCCCTGAGTACCCGGATGATATCCCAGTATTTTCGATTGGTTCGTGACCTTTGCTGCGCAACCCGCATGCGCAATTGATCATATAGGTGTAGATTGATCAACAAAAATAAAATCTTTTTTTACTCGATAATACTTCTATCATTTTTATTCTAACAAATGAAAACAGTTTGAAGTTTGATCATCTGCCAGTGGTAAAAAATGTCAGGACTGAAAAATAACGAAGTCAATGTATGTGTCAGGGTAGAGACTGCGATCTGGTAGAATCGGAAATTCTACCAGTAGAGATTGCGATCGGAGTCTCTACCAGTAGAGACTGCGATCGGAGTCTCTACTGGTAGAATCTCCGATCCTACTAGTAGAGATTGCAATCGTAGTCTCTACTGGTTGAATCGGAGATTCTACCAGTACATTTTCCAATTCAACTGGTAGAAACTCCGATCCTACTAGTAGAGGCTGCAATCGTCTTCAACTGGTAGAAACTCCGAGTGATCTGTGGGTAAACAACAAAGACACTTTTTCTGAACAGTACTATGCATTTTATTCAGATATAACACTAGACTGTTTCCGCTTCTACAGATATATTAAGGACTAAAAATACAAATGTGACTTGAGAGATCATATTACAATATACATATATTACAAAACTGATTACAAGCAAGATCAATTGCATAATCAGTGTTTTCCTAGGCATAAAAATTTAGAAGTCATCATGAGAGGGAGTCATGGACATGTTTTTGGGAGTCAACTTCTTTCATCAAGAGATCAACTGTTATCAGGGTTCGAAATACCCCATATATTAGTGTGCCATGGCACGGTCATTATTGAAATGGCACGGCTAAAAAATGTCCTCGGTGCCCTTTTGACACGCCCGATTTAACTGACATAACTCACATTTAGTCATACACATATACACTGACAATTTTTATAGCCCTCAGAAGAAAACCAATCAAGATTAGCAAATGTGGTGAGGAAAATAGAATATTATTTGTCCCTCCGTTGTCTTTGAAGCTATGTTGCTGCAACTGGTACAAACAACTTGGTCGAAATCGGACGGTTGGTTTCAGAGTTAGGGGTGTTTGAAACGTATTTGAGGGCTTTAAATCGTCGGAGATTCTACCAGTAGAGACTCCGATCGCATAGGTTATTCCATATAATCGTAGTCTCTACCAGTAGAGACTACGATTGCAATCTCTACTAGTAGGATCGAAGATTCTACCAGTAGAGACTACGATCGCAGTCTCTACTGGTAGACTCCGATCGCAATCTCTACTGGTAGAATCTCCGATTCTACCAGATCGCAGTCTCTACCCTGACATATGTCTATATATTTTGTCTTATAATCCTAATTATTATATTGTCATATATGCATGCATTTTGAAACTTAATAAAAAGCATACGATTATACTTATAGCGTATTTATAACATGACTGTAATATCTAGACATTTTATAGAATGCCAACATGAATCATATTTCACACACACCTTAGGTATGACCTAGTGTATGTTGTCTGTCTCATTACGGCGAAAACAAATGATTCTGTTGAATGCTACCGCAAATGAATAAAAACAAAATACAAATATTAGAAATAAAACCGACTAAAGTCTGCAACAATGTCAGGTTATTACCTTGTTCGAGGAATGTATCCATCAATATCCACATAGGTTTATTCCCGATTTTGACAGCCTCAAATTTGATCTAGCCAGTTATCCCAATTTTGACAATGAACTTTGGTACACTTGTCAGCTCTTCTTGTGTCCGTTTTTTTTACATTACTGGTAAGGATATAGGAACCAATAGAGCTTTGGTCTGGATGTGTATGCTGTTTGTCCTCTCTTCTGACAACAGTCCCATCTGCTGTTGTAGTGACTGAGGCTGTTGTCAGGCACTGATATCTCCATATAATGGTACCATTCTTGTTGGCAGTTCGTCTCGTATTAGTTCGTATTAGTGTTGAAGAATTTTACTTGTTCTGTACTTCTCTCAGGTGATTGCATTTACATAACTACCCTTAATTGGTGCAGCTAGTTATCCCAGGTTTGAGAGCGAAACTTCGCGAATCATTGACCAAGACGCTGTCAAAAATGTAGGGGTGTCGCGATAGGGGTTTACTGACGATACGATACGCGATACATGCTTGCGTGTATCGATTCCTATTTTGAAACTTTATCGATTCAATTTTTATGCTATATCCATCTCCTTCAAAGTCTTTATAGTAAAATTATACGAGACAGCTCCGATAAATAGATGTAGCTAGCTTTACTTAAAAAAATAGGTTGGAAACTAACAGCTTTTGTGATTGGCTAGACTATTTTGATGGACCAATCAGCGGGCGCGTACGTTGCCGGTAAGGTAATGCTATGAAAAGGTGCGAAAATTATGTATTACACCTTAAAATCGTGATACGTATCGTATCGTGAGATTGATGTATCGTGACACCCCTACAAAAAATGGGACACTACCTCCACATAAAGGAACAATATGCCATTGATCTGCAGCTGACAAAGAATCCTGTTTCATGTCAAGTGTCTTTTAACAGTCTAATACCTGAAAAAGGGATACATCGATTCAGTTTTCACATTGGTGTATAATCTCATTGGTCAACTAATTGCATGATGTCCGCCATTCTTTAAAAAGGTAATTTAATTAGCCAATAATGAGCATTTAATCCACTTGTGTTTTTCTTGGCTTGGTCATCTCCTCCCCCACCCACCCGTACCATTGTCTTGCTAATTAACATGGTCTGGTGATCCTGTTACGCCTTAAATAAACAACTTGCCCGACTGGGAAAAGAGGAACACCCCCATGAACTTACTGGCGGTTAATACATTGAAGGAAAGATATTGTTTTTACACAGGTACAGGGTACAGGACAGGGTGTAATCAGTATAGATTAGTAAATCTACATACATAAACACTACCTTTTGACAAATCCGCTGTGCAAGAAAAAAGTAATTAATCAATCAGCGTGTTATCGGTTAATCCTTTGATCAATGTTTGTTTTGTATCTCAGCTGATAATTCGTCTTGCTGCAGTTCCATGAGCATATTGCATAACATGTCATACATTTGTCAAATCAGACCTTAATTCATAATGCTGAGTAGATGTATTTACTCCAGACACAATTGCAAGAATTGCGAAATGGGAACCTTCGGCGGGTAACCAGAGTGGTATTACCATCATACCTGTTATAAATTCATTAACTGACCATCAAGTGAATGATGACAATTAACATGTGTATGTTTATACCACCAAACACTCAGCTGGTTACAGCAAAGGGGGTAGTAATCGCTGAATTGCATGCAATGTTAATTGCCTGAAAAAAGTTATGGGCCGACACTGTTTGGAGGATACGAACGGAACTTCATTGTTGCATAAGAAATACATATAAGCATTGGATGTGTACTGAAGTTAAAATTGTATATACCTGAGTACATTTTCATTTGTCATAAATACAATATGTAATACACATCATATGTTTACATGGCATGATTAAATATCGAGGTAAAAAAACACAGAAATAAGATCAAATTGGAAAATTGGATCAGTCACTATGCCATCTATGCATTAAAAAATCCGAAAAGCATATACACTGCTTGTATACTTTATTGCAATCAGACAGGAACTACTGGGGGTATTCTCAAATACATGTAACAGCATCTGATGAGCATCCACCCTTCCTAATGTCCCGCTGTTTGGGTTGAAGAAATTTTGTCAAGGTGGCCAGAAGCCCAGTCCCTGTGTCCGTCACGGTTGAGGGAGCAGATACCGACAAGCGTGCAGTTTGGTTTGGTAATTAGACTGTTGGCGAGAAACATTAATCGCTCTGGATCAGTTCCCCTCTTATTACATGGGGATATATACATGTAATGAGAAGAAGCATGAAAGTGTACATTCGATTTCGAAATGGCTAATGCTCAACTTGAACATAAGTTTATTCCCACACCTCGTTGGTGCAATATGCCGAAGGCCAAAGACTACCCACGACGATACCGATACCTGGAACGACATCTTCAAGAACTGAGACACAAGTTTCAAAATGGAATGTTAACTGTTAGACAGTTTGCTGATTCAGCGTCTCTTCTTTCACATCTTTAATATATTTATAATGTACTTATAAATGTGTATGTATATTTATAATTATGTAATATTTTGAAACATTTCATAATATGATGTAATATAACTATTTATAATTCCTGTAAGATGTAGCATGTTGTAACCTGATTAAATAAAATCTGTCCATATAGTCTCCCGTTACCACTCGTGGCTTACGCCTTCTATGTTTTTTATGTGTTTTATATTTCAATGTTTATATGCTGAGACTGAAATGAAACACTATCTTTATACATATATTTGGCTCGTTTTTTCATTAGGTGTGCTCTCATTCGCATAATCCGGAATATCCTCTTCTATCAACATTTGTAGGCCTATCATTGTCTCTATAATCCAATGTTAATTTGCTAACGGACGGGACATCAACATTTCTCTTAACTCATCTGTTTGGACCAAAGTTCGATAGAGGGCAGTTTCCATGCATATTCTCACGCCGTTATCAAGATAACAGTTACTACAACCAGGTGAACAGAAGTATATATGCATAGTGACTAGCAGCAAATTAACACCAGGTAATTCAGCAAACTAGCACATCGTTGGGGCCAACAGGAGAGTAAGATCAACAAGTCTAAATCCACCTCTTTGTCCAAGTGATGGAATCAATCAACATTCAATCAGCTTGTCTATCCTGAACGTTGTACATCGGAATGCCGCTCTATGCAATAAACATGGAGTTGTTATCACATAAGTGGTATGTTTCGTTGTGTATCCCCATACTGTTTACTGCAGTATAAGTGAAATCTTCTTCACTTTGCGAATGGCCAATCTTTTGAAGTTGATTTAAGTTCTACTTAAGTAAACTGCTACCTAACAGATTCATCTCAGATTAAAACATCTCATTCCAAAGTCGTGTTTTCTATTTCAGGTTGTAAGAAATACTGAATTTTTACATATTAGATATAAATCTGTCGGTACCAGTTTGACGTGTCTGGTCATGAGTTAACTAACATAGTGATTATATATTTTTGACCATTACATGTGTCATTCACACGTTATGTATGCCATTCTAATGTTCTCTGATCCATTTCATCATACAGCATTTATTTCATTCAATGTTTTGAAGCTCATATGAAAACATGAAAAATGTTACTGTTCCAGTTCCTTTTGAAGAGTGAAATTATTTTTGTTCTCGGAGTGTTCCAACCAATATAGTCATTATGGTTACAATCGGCCTGATTTTAATTAATACCTATCAATTTAGATGTTATACTAGCGTGCATGCACCCACACCCACACAAAACATCCGTAATTTGTGAATTCTGTTCGGACGATAAAGAAATATCTAATTTGATAAGAATCACTCTATAAATTATCTTCCCTTACTCTGAGAGAAGCATGGCATTATTCGTTCATTTTTTAATAATTTTATCTGCATAAAAGAAGGTATTATCAAAAATGTGAAACAAACTTCCGTATACTACCATTTCACAAACATTGCGATATTAACCATGGAATAATGTTAAGTTTAGTTTTGTTTTCAATATGTGAGGTTCCTCATTCACACATACATACAAACTGACAGCATAACACAAAACAATATGCAACCAACCCAATGTAATACACTACAATTTTCACCGCCTGTGCATACCACACTGTTGACGAATCTCTCAGGTGTGTTAGAGCGATAATCACATCGCGACATGATTTACAAACCTACAGCTCAGCAGATTTTAATAACTTACCGTTTTAATAAGAAAAGCAAGATTTATGGATGTCAACTTCTTTATTGTGAATAACACGAAGTTTCGGAGTGTATGCTTGCTCCTTCATCAGGTGAAAATCAGGTCACAGTAATGTATTCCACTTCTTAATGCCCATCAAAGATTTAACTTACTTCCAGAGGCTTCTTTAAGAGGCATAAAAACTTGTTAATTAACGAGGCAGTAGGTCTTGTTAATTGGTGACTCTTAACTGCCTTGATTCACTCATCAATCAACAAGGGATTAGGTCCTGGGGCGTGCAAAGAACAATAATTTACTATCACCCACCAGTTATCTCCCCTTGTGGACATTTCCAAAATTGTACATTTTTGGAAATCTCATATTTCCAAAATTGGCAACATTGTTCTTGAATATGTCATGTTCTTGCATATTTCATGCAATTCGAACAGCAACTGTTTGCGTTTCTCCTTTTTAACACATCCTTGCACTTTGCTATTGCTAGAAGACTCTGAAAATTTACTTAGGTAAATAGGTAAATACAGTTTTAGCACACAGCAAATGCTTATATGTATCTCTTATGCAACAATGTTGAACAACAGTTCTGTCCGTATTCTCAAAATAGTGTCGGCCCATAGGTTTTCATATGTAATACAGCAATTAATACTCCCTTGTTGTAACCCGTGTTAGGTGGTATAAACCTACACATGTCATTTGTCATCATTCACTTGATGGTCAGTTAATGAATTTATAACAGGTACAATTAGTGGTAACACCACTTAGATAACCCGACAAAGGTTCCCATTTGGCATTTCTTGTGTCTGGAGTAAATACTCAACATTATAAACATCGATCAAAGGATTAACCCATACTTTTATCTTACACAGCGGATTTGTCAAAAGGTAGTGTTTATGTATGTACATTTACTAATCTAAACTGAATACACTCTGTCGTGTCTGTGTCTACGTAAAACAACTTCCTTCTTTCAAAGGATTAACCGCCAAGACATTGATTCTCATTATTGGCTAACTAAATTACTTTTTTGTAAAGAATGGCGGACATTATGCAATTAGTTCCCAGGTATGCTATCTTGGGTTACCAATGAGACTACATACCAATGTGAAATACCTGAAACGATATATCACTTTTCGTAAACATGTATTAGACTGTTAAAAGACACATCATTTGGAACAGCTGCAGGTGAATGGTATATCACTCATTTTTGTGGATATTGATGGATACATTCCTTGAACAAAGTAATCGCCTGACATTATTCTTATAACTCTAATCTGTTTTAATTTTAATAATTGCATTTTGTTGTTTTTTTCATTTTTCGTAGCATTCCACAGAATCATTGTTTTCGTCGTGAAGTAATGAGACAGACAACATACACTAGGGCGTGTGTGCGAATTATGATTTACATTGGCAAACTATAAAATGTCTAGATATTCCAGTTATAAGTATAGGCAGATCGCCTGATTTTTATTTAGTTTCAAAATGCATACAAGTATGATAATAAACTAATTAGGATAATAAGACCAAACATAAAGACGCACGTTGACTAGTATCTACATACTGGTGAGTGGACGTTTACCACGTGAATGTAGCAAGAAATTTATTGGGCAGTATTGTCACTTCGACCCCCACCTCGCTTCCAAGGAAGAAATCGTTATGTTACAAGTTGTGTCATGCCAAATCCTGTTGGCCATGATTCAAATACATATTTAACTACGAGTAGAAAGTAGTTTCGATTTTCTAACTTGATGAAAACAAACCATAATCTCATTAATTCTTTAACAGACTTTAGCCCGTGATGTTACGATTATTAAAAAAACAGCCGCCAGTCTGAGAATAAATGCTATTTAGGTTTGTTTTCACCGAGTTACAAAATCAAAACTACTTTCTACTGGTAGTACAATATGTATTTGATTGGTGTCCAATAGGATTTTGCGTGACATATCTTATATCATAACAATTCTCTCGAGGAAGCGAGGTGGGTGTCAATATAACACTACTTACAATATTATTGTCACTTCCACCACGACCTCGCTTCCGAGAAAGAAATCTTTATGCTTCAAGTTGTGTCATGGAAAATATTTTTGGTCATCAATCATATATATATTGTACTACAAGTAGTAAGTAGTTTGGTTCTTTAACTTCCGCGAAGCGATCTGGATAAATTTAAGATATCGTTCCAAGCTTCCACAACGCTCGCTTCGCACTCACAAACATAACCCATTTACTAAATGATTTAGCACGAACTGCGGGGTCCGGTGGAAATTAGTGCATGGTGACACCATCACTCGACCCCCCAGGACGGCAACGCAACGATTGACAGCAACGCAACGATTCGTTTTGCTTTGAGTAAGTTTCGTTGTTCAGACCTTCCTTTAATGTTGGAATAAGGGCGAAAAGTAAATATAAAACAACATGAGTGATTCTACCCTCTGTGTATTGTACTTACCATTGAATCAGAGTACCAATTCTTTATTGAATGTTCATTTTACTGTGATCTGAGAAACAGCCTTCCCCCACAATACTACATAAATAATCCATGTGAAACATTGACAAAAAGAGCGAAGTTTTTGAATATAGAGTATAAGATTAAATGAGACATTGTACACGTTAGCATACAGCTTGATATTATATATGGCGCTGGATTGTATTTTCATCTTTATAATTGTAAAACGGGTCGGTGGCCCTTTGTACGAAATTAACTCTCACTGACTAGATATGCTTTGATGATGATACATATTTAAACTCAACGTGACAAATTCACTTTTCACCCACAACATTGAACACTTAAAATGTGTTCACTGCAATTTCGACTAGTCAAGTCGATAATCCTTTTCGTTAACCCTTAAAACAATCATTACTAAAACAACACCAAACATCAAAGACTACCGCCAGTCACCTTAACGACCCCATGAAACACTCATGCCGCCCCATGCCACTATTGCAATTAGCCCATGCAGAACAATAATTTACCATCACCCACCAGTTATCTCCCCTTGTGGATATTTCCAAGATTGGAAATTTTTGGAAACATCATCTTTCCAAAATTGGAAAGTCTTGGAAACATCATCTTTCCAAAATTGGAAATGTCTTGGAAACATCATCTTTCCAAGACATTTCCAAGCTTGGAAAGATGGATTTTTTTTCCAGTGTTATCAATACCACAAACACAAAGCAAACAGTTTAATGGCTAAGTCTGCAATAAATCTTAGCGGTAGTGCCCATCATGGAACGGACGATTTTCATGAGCCAATGGCGATGACGACAATTGTCAGTATCATGAAGAATACATCTTGAAAGACAACATTCCATGGAGTTCTGACATCGATCTTGTAGTACTAAACATTTTCATGCATACATATACATGAGAAAATCATTATTTGTAGAGACACTCACATGGCCATGACTAGAGGATACTCACCCGGAACGCCTCGTCACTCAAATCATCACTTTCAATCGCTGTTATCTTGATGATTTCGTCTGGCGACAGTGTGATGCTAGCATCCTTCTTGGTTATCTTATCTCTGGCAATAAAATGAATGCCAAACAATAAAAATTATATGCTCCTCTCTATATTTTATGGTCGTAAAGGGTCTAATTTTGCGCTGCCTTTGTACATTGTTTTACTATCTATTCCCTGTCAGTGAAAGGTCAATACAATTAATTCCTTCTCCGGAGTTATCTTCTCCCGGTCAGTACAAGTACAATACAACCTATTCTTGGTTAGTTTCGCTCTTTCAGAGTATACTTCGAATAACATTGTTTCAGTTCATTTCTTTGGTTCATTTGTTTTACGTCTCGATTTCAAAACTGAAAGAATACATAAACAGCAAACGACAATGTCAGTACAAAGTTCGAAATATAGTGTTAGCAGCAATAAGAGCCTGTAAAATTCATCTCCCCCAGCAGTGGACAAGCTTTCACAAGGAAGATATCAAGGGTGTAAATCTTGATACAAACGCTGATCTTGACGTAATGGAAGAAGATCCAGGTATAGTGAACCCTTCAACCAGTAATTGTATAACATGTCCCTCCTTGCATATTACATCCCTGTAAATATTGGTGAACCCTTCAACCAGTAAGTGTATAACATGTCCCTGTTTGCATATTACATCCCTGTAAATATTGGTGAACCCTTCAACAAGTAAGTGTATAACATGTCCCTGTTTGCATATTACATCCCTGTAAATATTGGTGAACCCTTCAACCAGTAATTGTATAACATGTCCCTGTTTGCATATTACATCCCTGTAAATATTGGTGAACCCTTCAACCAGTAATTGTATAACATGTCCCTGTTTGCATATTACATCCCTGTAAATATTGGTGAACCCTTCAACCAGTAATTGTATAACATGTCCCTGTGCATTGCATATTACATCCCTGTAAATATTGGTGAACCCTTCAACCAGTAATTGTATAACATGTCCCTGCTTGCATATTCCATCCCTGTAAATATTGGTGAACACCTCAACGAGTAATTGTATAACATGTCCCTGCTTGCATATTCCATCCCTGTAAATATTGGTGAACACTTCAACGAGTAATTGTATAACATGCCCCTGCTTGCATATTCCATCCCTGTAAATATTGGTGAACCCTTCAACGAGTAATTGTATAACATGTCCCTGCTTGCATATTCCATCCCTGTAAATATTGGTGAACCCTTCAACGAGTAATTGTATAACATGTCCCTGTTTGCATATTATACATCCCTGTAAATATTGGTGAACCCTTCAACGAAGTAATTGTATAACATGTCCCTGTTTGCATATTACATCCCTGTAAATATTGGTGAACCCTTCAACCAGTAATTGTATAACATGTCCCTGTTTGCATATTACATCCCTGTAAATATTGGTGAACACCTCAACGAGTAATTGTATAACATGTCCCTGCTTGCATATTCCATCCCTGTAAATATTGGTGAACACCTCAACGAGTAATTGTATAACATGTCCCTGCTTGCATATTACATCCCTGTAAATATTGGTGAACCCCCTTCAACCCTGTAAATAATTGTATAATAACATGTCCCTGCTTGCATATTTCATCCCTGTAAATATTGGTGAACACCTCAACGAGTAATTGTATAACATGCCCCTGCTTGCATATTCCATCCCTGTAAATATTGGTGAACACTTCAACGAGTAATTGTATAACATGTCCCTGCTTGCATATTCCATCCCTGTAAATATTGGTGAACACTTCAACGAGTAATTGTATAACATGTCCCTCCTTGCATATTACATCCCTGTAAATATTGGTGAACCCTTCAACAAGTAATTGTATAACATGTCCCTGTTTGCATATTACATCCTGTAAATATTGGTGAACCCTTCAACCAGTAAGTAATGTGTATAACATGTCCCTGTAATTGCATAACATGTCCCTGTTTGCACATCCCTGTAAATATTGGTGAACCCTTCAACAAGTAATTGTATAACATGTCCCTGTTTGCATATTACATCCCTGTAAATATTGGTGAACCCTTCAACCAGTAATTGTATAACATGTCCCTGTTGCATATTCATCCCTGTAAATATTGGTGAACCCTTCAACCAGTAATTGTATAACATGTCCCTGTTTGCATATTACATCCCTGTAAATATTGGTGAACCCTTCAACCAGTAATTGTATAACATGTCCCTGTTTGCATATTACATCCCTGTAAATATTGGTGAATACCCTTCAACCAGTAATTGTATAACATGTCCCTCCTTGCATATTACATCCCTGTAAATATTGGTGAACCCTTCAACCAGTAATTGTATAACATGTCCCTGCTTGCATATTCCATCCTAGTAAATATTGGTGAACCCTTCAACCAGTAAGTGTATAACATGTCCCTGTTTGCATATTACATCCCTGTAAATATTGGTGAACCCTTCAACCAGTAATTGTATAACATGTCCCTGTTTGCATATTCCATCCCTGTAAATATTGGTGAACCCTTCAACCAGTAAGTATAACATGTCCCTGTTTGCATATTACATCCTGTAAATATTGGTGAACCCTTCAACCAGTAATTGTATAACATGTCCCTGCTTTGCATATTACATCCTAGTAAATATTGGTGAACCCTTCAACCAGTAAGTGTATAACATGTCCCTCCTTTGCATATTCCATCCCTGTAAATATTGGTGAACCCTTCAACAAGTAAGTGTATAACATGTCCCTCGTTTGTTTAGTCTCTGGAGTGTGTGTATTATGCGTTGCCGTTGTGATAAAAACGTGTTTACGAAGGCCGCATATTCGTCATGACTGACTGACGGAGTTTGGTTTTACGCTGCTTTTAGCAATATTCCAGCAACACCACGGCGGGGAACACCAGAAATGGGCTTCACACATTGTACCCATGTGGGGATTCGAACCCGGGTCTTCGGCGTGACGAGCCAACGCTTTAACCACTAGGCTACCCAACCGCCCTCGTCATGACAGTGGTAAATGTGTTGCGTGGCAGTGAAGTTGTATATACTATTGCACATTACATGTCAACTCCAACCCCCCTCCGCACTTCTATGTAGCCCTACCTCCACAAGCAGGCGGTGTGTATAGCTCCAAAGGATTGTCCAGATTATACGACCCAAGTTTGCCACAACTTAGAATATTTGGCGTTGGGATGGAAGGGGCTTGGCCGGTGGGACAGAAGTCACGAACTGCAGTTGCTCCACAAGTTGTGGTCGCCAAGAAGCCCTCTGTGCTGCATGTGCTTGATCCTGCAAAAATGAAGGTATGACTGCCAACATGATTTGATTGTCAAGACGTCACCATATTCACCAATATTAATACAATCGCATTTCATCATTAAATCATAACCCACTCGTTTATGTAAAACAGTCCACAAGACCCCTTTCCATAGTCATGCGAAATGACAGTTCGTTGGAACATACCGATTATTTTGTTGAGCATATATTTTTGGAATCCCAATATAAAGAGTCATGATACCAGGTACTCAAGAGCGTACCCTACCTATCCCCCAACACATACATAAGTAGTTACCCTACCTCGTGTAAAAAAGTCCATCTCCGACTTTCGAACAAATTACCATGTATGCCGGGTGCACGGCTGTACACCGCCGAAGCGGGGTATAAGTCTTTGCGAGGGAGAATAAATCATTTATACTCCGCCCCATGGAGAATAAACATGCATCCATGGCAGTCAGTGAACCGTGAACCAGTGGTTTGGATGGAGTGGTCGGTACCATAGTAGTAACATATATGATTGAATTTAAGTTTGTTTTAATGTTATAGTTACATAATGATAAATTTAAACTTTCGGTAAGATATTCGTTGTAGCATTATAATTCGGGGTATACGGGGTTTTATGCGTCCCTCGTTGGGTTTTATCCACCTAACACAGGACGGATTAAAAAACCCTCGACTCCGACTGGGTGAATAAACCTGACACAGACGCATAAAACCCTTCCCGCCTCCGAACCCCAAACAGGTGGATAAAACCTGACACAGGACGCATAAAACCCCCTCGCCTCCGACTCGGTGGATAAAACCTGACACAGGACGCATAAAACCCTCGCCTCCGACTCGGTGGATAAAACCTGACACAGGACGCATAAAACCCCCTCGCCTCCGACTCGATGGATAAAACCTGACACAGGACGCATAAAACCTCGCCTCCGGACGCATAAAAACCCCGCCCTCGGTGGGATAAACCTGACAGCCAGCATCGCCTCGACTCGTGGATAAAACCTGACACAGGACGCATAAAACCCTCCCCTCGCCTCCGACTCGGTGGATGGATAAAACCCTGCTGCCTGACCCGGTGGATAAAACCCGACCCGACACAGGACGCATAAGTACCTCGCCTCCGACTCGGTGATGGATAAAGAGCCTGACACGAGGCCGCATTAAACCCCTCCTCCGACACAGGGACGCATAAAATCCCCCCTCGCCTCCGACTCGGTGGATAAAACCTGACACAGGACGCATAAAACCCCCTCGCCTCCGACTCGGTGGATAAAACCTGACACAGGACGCATAAAACCCCCTCGCCTCCGACTCGGTGGATAAAACCTGACACAGGACGCATAAACCCCTCGCCTCCGACTCCGGTGGATAAACCTGACACAGGACGCATAAAACCCGTATATATATATTGTTCCCTGGAGGGACGCATAAAACCCCTTGCGCCTCCGACTCGGTGGATATGACATGGTACAAGACACAGGACGCATAAAACCCCTCGCCTCGCCTCCTGACACAGCGCATCCTCGGTGGAATAACACCAGACTGAGGATCACTGATGCCTCAAATTATAAAACCCTAACTCTGAATGTTTACCACTATTGTTTTCACAGGACGTATTAAACCCCCTCGCCGCCTAAAGCTTTACATAGGACGCATAAAACCCTCGCCTCCGACTTTTACACAGAAGCACAACCTATTCACTCGGTGGATAAACTTTAAAACCCCGCCTCCGACTCGGTGGATAAACCCTGACACAGTGACGATAAACCCCCTCGCCTCCGACTCGGTGGATAAAACCACAGGGACGCATAAAACCTCGTATAATATATTGTTCCCTCTAGAAATGTTATTGCGGCAAGTATACAATAATACCAACATCGGAATTTTTACCACTATTGTTTTCCAAAGCTTTTACATTCTTTTAGAAGCACAACCTATTCAAACTTGAAGTGATATAATACCAACATCGGTGCATTCTCAATCTCCCAAAGTTTCAATGATAATTGGAACAGAGCATGTAAAAGTCACATCACAAGACACCTTTTGTGTCAGCGAAACACTTGCCTTCAATCAAGTACATACGGAGACTCCATTTATCACCTTTACCAGTTGGGACCGTTAGTTGATGTTTGTATGTGATGATAAGGTGGTCAGCTCAGAGGACGTATGATATCCCTGGATATAGTCTGTGCTCTGATGCGAGTGCTGGATTTCACTAATCTATTCCAGTCAGAAACTGAAACCTTTGCCTTTGACTTATTCTATTAACCAAGGTGCTGGTGGTACTGCTTGTGGCGCATGTTGTTTACAAGCGTGTGATGGTAACGGTAGACCTGGGTAAGCTCTTTCCGACCCACAGTTCAACTCCTCAATGATTCTGCAGTCTTTATTTATTTCTATGCAGATTTAAGGACTTCATGCAATTGCGCATACATTGAAATGCCCCAAATAGTGCACATGGTCAATTACTCCGCAACCTCTTTCTTAAACCGGTTTCGGTTTATCAATACAACACGTCCAAAATTACGCACAAAGTAGTTGTAATGTGCTTTAATCGTGAGCAGTAAAGTATGACACTTGCTCTCATTATCGTGCGTTTTCAGATAACTTTGAGGTGGGCGATGTCCCCGTACCTGTTATGTACACCTTGAATCTACACCATCCAGTGTTTCCTTGGCCGTCCTTGGCGACGTAAACAATATCATACCTGCCTCGCATCATGAGCTCGTCTAGAACAAAAACAAAATCAGCGTCATGCAAGCATCATGAATTCACCTGGAACATGCACATTGTCATGCAAGCATCATGAATTCACCTGGAACATGCACATTGCCATGCAATCATCATGAATTCACCTGGAACATGCACATTGTCATGCAATCATCATGAATTCACCTGGAACGGGCACATTGTCATGCAAGCATCATAAGTTGGTGCCTGGGACAGGCACTTTAACGTATTGGGATTATACGTAGATCAGACACAGAACCATCATCGTGTTCGCGTCTTCAATTTGTCGAGGAAAGGGAATTACACATTATTCCCAAGCTTCAAATTTCATTTGGAACAGACACACCGCTGTCAAATATCACACGCACGCACACACATACACACACACACACACACACACACACACATTCACCCCAAACACACCTGTACACACCTACATGTTACACACCAAAACATACATATCTACATGCACGATCACTTACAGTAGTATATATACTCTCCCCAAAAAGAAAAGCATATAGGAATTTCAACTGTCTTTTTATATTTATTTTGAAACATCTTGTAGGCTTTATGAGTCAAGGAAATATAGCGAAATATATTGCACATTGGGAATGCAGACTTATCCGTCTTTGGCACCAACTCGAGGAAAGTCAGTTTGAATGTCACATGGAGACGTGTGGTGGCGCTGAAGTCAATACCTCGTGTCACCACCGTGGGCATCCAGAACTGCACGGCATCGCCTCGGCGTCGAACGAATAAGTCTCAGAATCTCGTGTTGCCCAATCGCAGCCCACTCTGCCTGTAGTGCCTGTGCGAATTGCTGAAGTGTCTGGGGCTGAGGGTTACGGCGTCGCATCCGTCTGTCCAGGGCATCCCACAGTTGTTCGATGGGGTTTAAGTCCGGTGATCTTGAGGGCCAGAGGAGCACGTTGATGTTGTGGTTCTGGAGGAAGTCTCCAGTGTGACGTGCTGTGTGGGGCCTGGCATTGTCCTGTTGAAACAACTCCCTCTGGCGACCAATCATTGGAAATAGTTGTGAGCGTAGGATTTCGTCACAGTACCGTTGAGCTCTCAGGTTGCCCTGGATCATCACCAAATCACTTCTCCTACGGCAGGTGATTGCTCCCCACATCATAACATTGCCCCGGCCGAATCTGTCCACCTGCGGAACGCAAGCGTCGGCGAAACGTTCACGTCGACGTCTGTACACCCGCATTCTTCCATCGCGTCGTTCCAATGGAAATTGTGATTCATCACTGAACCAGATTCTGCGTCAATTCGGAAGGTTCCAGGCCTGAACGTTGGTGCACCATTGAACTCGATGTCGACGATGTTGTTGTCGAAGCACAGGGCCAAAATAAGGTCTTCTGGCACGTAAATCAGCCTCTCTCAACCTGTTCCTGACCGTCTGTGCAGAAAGCCTCCTCAATCCGGGTATTTGTCGAGCGGTACTGGTCGCCGTAGCTGTTCGATGACGTAGGTGATGTACCCGGATGTAGCGATCCTGCGCCGCAGTGGTCGCTCGAGGTCGCCCACTACGAGGGGCATCTGCTACTGCATTCTGCCGGCGATATCTCTCCCAGAGCCGTGAAATGGTGCTTTGGTGATTATTCATGCGTCGGGCAACTGCACGTTGAGACTGGCCAGCTTCAAGCAAACCAATGGCGATATGACGGTTGGCTTCACTTAGACGTGGCATTTTGTTCGTCAACAATATTCCAAATACAGTGAATAATCGATAGACAGCGATCAACCTTTTATACCCATCATTGTGACTATCTGATCCCCAACTTTCACGTGCATTACATGTGAATTGTGTATTCTGTGACACTACACGCCGAAATTGAAAATCATGCTATTAAATACGGGTATATTACGGATGGTGCGTTTTGTTGTGATGTTTCAAAACATAAACACCATAGGACTCACAAACAGGGCAAAACCTTTTGTAAACTGAATCACGTTTAAATTCATTGCTACATGAAATTACTATTTGCATGATGCGTTTCGTTTTTTGGAGAGTATACATTTCCCCATGCAACTGTACGTTCGAACATGTCTGTGCATCATCGCTGTTTTGAATAAATACATATACCAACGGAAAAAGTAACTGTGCACAACATAAGACTGCATGAAATAAAGCTTATTGAAAAGTTATAAAAAAAACAACTAAATATACATATAGCTAAGCACTTTGCAACTTGTCATTGTCAATGGCAGTCTGACAGGTCGACAGGTCTGCAATACAGGGATGAGATCATTGGGCCTCATGTGCAGCCGTTTATTCACGGACAGAGGCATGACTTCTGTCTCCGGACCTGCCTCCTATCGAACACGCTTGAGATGACATGGAGAGATGTTTACGTCAAGCCAAGAATCTGCACTTGACGTCAGTTGAATTGGGACAAGCCTTGCTTCAGACATGGAACAACATTCACCAAACGTCGTGTTGTCTATGCGTTGTCGGTGTCGGTGGTGGAAACACACGATACTGAATTTGTGAACTGATGTTTGACATCGGATCTCTTCAAATGCGTGTGTCAAATCATGCCTAGTGTCAAATCATGCAGATTTCGATATTATCCTGTCAACAGTCAAACAGTGATTACGGAAAACACCACAAATCGTGTTATTATCTTATTGCATTAAAATGGCATAAACTCAAATAATGCACAGTTACTTTATTCCAGGAGTGTATGTAAAGCTTTTTTCCTTTGTCATTGTTTCTTCTCGCAGCACAAACCCTGCATGTATGTATCTCCGGTGTGTGTTTTCAATAGCTGTGTCAGTCACCTGTGAATGTGCTGGATACTGTGGCGTTACTGTCTGTAGAGGGCGCTGTGTAGACGGCAATGGTCTCCACGACGCGGCTGCTTACGTTTCTCACGATGTCGCTGGATGGACAGTCCTTCAGAACTGGCTTCTTCTTGTCTGTGGAATGAACAAAACTGGATTTGTCCGAAACAACACCATGAGGATAACATGTCTTAATCACGATAAACTGCTTTGATGCCGAACGTATTTGTAAGCATGAACTGTAATGAATCATCAGTAGCATGTCCTTAAATATGCTTGCAATGTAATCATGCTTGCTTGTATGTCCTTGAACTTCTTATTTTATAACAGAGAATGGGTAACCTGGTTGTCCAGTGCAGTTTTCCGCCATGACACGTCCCGATTCGCACAGAGTAACACCCGGACCAGCCTTGCTTGGGACGTATATTCTACTTCCGCCCGCCATCTTGTAGCGGTTCCACCCAAGGGCAAGGTCACCAAGGTAGTTCAAGTTCCCCAACACATTTGTCACATCAGTGTGAGTTAGGATGCTTCTCCACACAGTAAGACGGGAGATGTAACCTCTGAAGGCTGGGTCGAACCACACAATCTTCAGACTGCAAGATAAAGTTGCATTGCAAACTGCCCAATGTCCATATGAAATTGGTCTAAGTACACATATCTAAGTATACAACGTATCTGAAACGCAGATATTCTATTCAGAAGAACATCAAATGAGCGGTTTATGTTTTTGTCTGGCGTGTTACTGCTGCTTTCCTCAACAACACCATCACGTTCAACAACACCGTTCCCATATCCGTGCCAACACCGTGTAACATTAATCTGAGTTGAGCACCAAGCTTTAACCTACCCGTTGCTGTCTGTGAGGTTAACATCAATATCTGCTGATTTGACTTTGATTCCGTTTATAAACACATTGGTTGACCCGTTTCTTGTCCACGTGGCTGCAACATGATCCCATTGGCCCTTGACTGTCTCAAGATTTCCCTTTTCCATACTCATATTGACCACCTTTCCCAAAAACTCGACACGGTCTTGGAACAGCTCGAAATACTTTTCACTGCGATCGCTGCAAGAGAGTTGTTCATGTAAAGTAGAGACCTCCACAGCATCATATGAAGACGTGCTTGAAATCATAATGATCACAAGTCATTTATCCTACTCAGTTCTCGTGGCCATCAAATCATTTTCTACATTCGTGATTCCGTACAACATGATGGATGCACTCTGTCCTTGAATTCCCAGTATTTTTTTGTGAGTTGAAGTATGTATCTTATATCTAGTACTGAGTAATACTTAAAACTGTCACTACGCCAAAAAATGTCCTGTTTCATTATCTACTAGTAACGTAGGTATCCTCAGCATAGCGGACAGGTCTTTTGTCTGAGCTCATCTGGCTGTGCATGAATGGAAGTCACCATAACAGACATGGAAGCAAGGCTGGATCACTCACCAATCGCTATAACCGTAACAATAATCAATACTTATTGTTCTCACTTCTTTATTGAAACATATCTCTATCAACCCAAAGGGGCGGACAGGTAACGTAGGTATCGTTTTACGTGTTTTGGGTGTTGCTGTCAAATACGAAATGAATACGAGAGAATCCTTAAATGTCAGAAGTTGTCTTCACTGTACCCTGTTAAAATATGGTAACTTATCTAATCTACGTTCATAAGTATTTGATCTGATTAGGGCGGACAGCAATTGCACCTCATTAGTGAGAACGAGTGAACAGCACATGTATTATCAAGAGATGTGGACGACTTACAGGTTGGATATCACGACTGATCTGCCGGAGTTGAGGTAGCCGATCCAGAACATGATGGACAGGTCGCCTGTAAGCTGGAACGGGCTGTACGACTGGACAACCTGGGATACCAATCGATTGTCCAGGTACAGGTCAAAGTTTGGCGACGTGTCTGACAAATAAACCGTTATCAGAATAAAAACGTAAACAGTTTACTGCAATCAGTGTCCATATAGCAGCGGACACGGGGTAGCTGTTGCTGGGTGGGCCACACAACATGACGCTACTGTGGGTATAGTTGACAGCCATTACGACAGCATGATCATAATAATCATCAGCAGTGAAAATATAATGTAAACATCATTAAGTTTTTTTATCATAAAAACATAACATAGCTAATACATACATTATACATTCTCCATATTCTTACAGTGATGTAGACAGCACATTGTAAAATACTTATAACAATAATCATCATCTGTTTGTTTCAGCTAACTGTGTTGGCATATCTGTTTCCTACACACCAAGTAGTTACTGAGCTATCAAATCATATTTTCGAAAAGGTATGAGCTAGTGAAGAGTCCTGTCATCTTTAGCCATTGGGCAAGATAAGTCTTGAGTCATAGTGCAATGATATGGAAATAGGTTATGAATAATCATGATAACGTGATACAAACTTGGTAACATAAGTGAAACAAATAATTAACATAATTGAAACAGTTTTGTCAAGACTTTAAAGCACCAATTTACACGTTCGTCATTTCTTGGTCGTACAGAAAAAGTACCTGCCATTCCGGCGATACCCTTTGTTAAGACACATCGCTGAATTTAGATAAGCCTGCTGATAAAGAATACCTAACCCCAAAACTCTGAAAATTTCTTAATAGCGAAACACGCCAGTTGACATCCTGGTCATCCTGTGCAAAGCTTCGGCATGATGAAAGGATGCTCCATACAGACAGGTGTTACAGAGGGACAGTCGGACAGTCAAGCTGATTACTGTCCTCCGTATAACGTATCGGGATGGAGAGGGGGTTGGTGGTATCGCATCTGTAAAATGATCAGTGCAACGTCAAGTCACTTCTAATGTCGCCTGTACTTTCCCACCTTTACACGTTGTCCCCGAGAGAATCTGTGGAGGTGTACACAGGCAGAAGGTCTCGCGTCCCTCGCTTAGACAGGTCGTGCCAGATGGACACTTGTTGCTGCAAACATCGTCCTTCGTCTGGCAATCACCGCTGAATCCTGAATAGAGAGGGAGCGTATTGGCTACATCACACATATATCAGGCGGGATCAAGTCAAAACATTGATTACACAACAGTCTCGTTTGATCTAAGCACTTGTATATTGCAACACTACGCTCCTTCTTATTCTTGCAGACACGTCGTGCAGCGTGCTCTGTCGTATAGCATGCTCTGACAAACGGAAATCTGGAAATCTCAAAACGAGGCTCTGCCTCTAGGAAAGTTTGGCGGTCTGGTACGGACATGAAATTGTATCAATCACATTGTGCGTTACTAAAATACACTGAATAAGCACACAAAACACACAACAGTTGTAACCAGTGAGCCAGATGAATTGTGAATCATTTTACGACCTCGTCAAATAGGGGCAGTCTGTGGCGTCTTAGTTCACGACATGCTGCCTACACCTCGCCATAAAATATAGGAATACGATGTTATTACAGATTAAAATTTAATTTAACTTGTAAATACTATTTTCTTATGAAGGAATTGTAATTCAGTGTAACAATAGTTGTTTGTGGTGTCTCCTTTCACTTTCACACGAGAAAATTCGGATCGGCTGAAGAGCAGGTCATTGTCTGAATAGGTTAATGAGACTCATGTTTCGGTTCGTGTTCCTGGTGGATGTAAGCAAATGCAGACTGACGATACAACAGATGCATGGACGGATACCATTTAGGGGTAACAGGTGTCTGAGAGGATGCCGCAGAAGGACTCAGTAGGGAGAGGCGTGAGGGAGAGTCTCATTTCAAGGATTTATAAGTTCTGCCCGTAGTGACAAAGGTATAGGTGGTGTCGGAGGATGAGTCAAGTCAGAGATGCCCAGTGTTTAGATCTATGTGTTTTCATCTTGGAGGACGTAGATGTAGATGTGCACAGGATGAGTCCGGTGTTTACGCCATATGATCCCATGTTGGGCGATTCAGAAACAGGAGTGTAGATGTGAGAGTCAAGTGTTCAGAAATAGGAGTGTAGAAGTGAGAGTCAAGTGTTCAGTGTAGATGTGAGAGTCAAGTGTTCAGAAATAGGGGTGTAGATGTGAGAGTCAAGTGTTCAGAAATAGGAGTGTAGAAGTGAGAGTCAAGTGTTTAGAAATAGGGGTGTAGATGTGAGAGTCAAGTGTTCAGTGTAGATGTGAGAGTTAAGTGTTCAGAAATAGGAGTGTAGATGTGAGAGTCAAGTGTTCAGTGTAGATGTGAGAGTCAAGTGTTCAGAAATAGGAGTGTAGATGTGAGAGTCACGTGTTCAGAAATAGGGGTGTAGATGTGAGAGTCAAGTGTTTAGAAATAGGGGTGTAGATGTGAGAGTCAAGTGTTTAGAAATAGGGGTGTAGATGTGAGAGTCAAGTGTTCAGTGTAGATGTGAGAGTTAAGTGTTTAGAAATAGGGGTGTAGATGTGAGAGTCAAGTGTTCAGTGTAGATGTGAGAGTCAAGTGTTCAGAAATAGGAGTGTAGATGTGAGAGTCAAGTGTTCAGAAATAGGAGTGTAGAAGTGAGAGTCAAGTGTTTAGAAATAGGGGTGTAGATGTGAGAGTCAAGTGTTCAGTGTAGATGTGAGAGTTAAGTGTTTAGAAATAGGGGTGTAGATGTGAGAGTCAAGTGTTCAGTGTAGATGTGAGAGTCAAGTGTTCAGAAATAGGAGTGTAGATGTGAGAGTCAAGTGTTCAGAAATAGGAGTGTAGAAGTGAGAGTCAAGTGTTTAGAAATAGGGGTTGTAGATGTGAGAGTCAAGTGTTCAGTGTAGATGTGAGAGTTAAGTGTTTAGAAATAGGAGTGTAGATGTGAGAGTCAAGTGTTCAGTGTAGATGTGAGAGTCAAGTGTACAGAAATAGGAGTGTAGATGTGAGAGTCAAGTGTTCAGAAATAGGAGCGTAGAAGTGAGAGTCAAGTGTTTAGAAATAGGGGTGTAGATGTGAGAGTCAAGTGTTCAGTGTAGATGTGAGAGTTAAGTGTTCAGAAATAGGAGTGTAGATGTGAGAGTCAAGTGTTCAGTGTAGATGTGAGAGTCAAGTGTTCAGAAATAGGAGTGTAGATGTGAGAGTCACGTGTTCAGAAATAGGAGTGTAGATGTGAGGGTCAAGTGTTCAGAAACAGGAGTGTAGATGTGAGAGTCACGTGTTCAGAAATAGGAGTGTAGATGTGAGGGTCAAGTGTTCAGAAACAGGAGTGTAGATGTGAGAGTCAAGTGTTCAGAAACCTACCTTCTGGGCAGTTACACGTGTGGCCCATTGGCTGGACGAGAGAACAGTTGCCACCATTGTTACACACATTGGCGGAACACGTATCCTTGATCAGCTCACAGGACATCCCACTGTATACTTGGAAAGAGAAATATAAAGTTTAAGTATACATCGTTGAAGAAACACAAGTGAAGTTACGTTAATATCGACTACTGATGCCCCCCAGTACTTACATGATGTACAGTTACACGTTGCCGACCCGCCTGACTGCTGGCATGTACCCCGGGTAGTACACGGACTGACAAGATCACACAAATTGGGGGCGTTTTCACACAGCCGTCCTTGGGTCCCCTTCTTGCAGCTGAAGTCGAGGATTTACAATTAGTACCCTGAGACCTTAGAGTTTCCATATCTATGTGTAGTAAATTATCTAGAGATAACACGAAACGATATTCGTCAAAAAAAGAGAAGGTGTTTTTGGCAAGTGGTTCAAGCGTTACTCTGAACACTTCGGTTTCATTCCTTACACAGGTACAATGTGTAAAGGTCATGCCTTACCACCGACAGCACTCGCCACTCATGACCACCCACAATAACAGTATTGTCAAGTGTGTGTTGCAGTATAGCAGTTCCAAATAAACAGGCGATGGACCAGAAAACGCATAACACAATTGTGTGTCTAGTTATTCAGTACATACAAAATGGTAACTGTGAATTATATCAGTTGCGTTCATTTGAAGGGATTCCCAGATGATTAATCAAATTGATACATCATAACTGGTCAATTTCTGTAAACGTCACCTGATGGCTTAGTGTACGGATACTGTTCGACGTTTCTGTAAGTCTTTCACTTGAGGGGGGATTGAAATCTGTATTCATATTTGCTTCGTGTATAGTTTGTTTGTGTTTACATTTATACCAACTAATTGCCTATTGTTTAAATTAGCATATGGTTAATTTAATTTGCATAAGTATAATTCTCTTTCCCTCTATCTGCTTCCGTGCATATATGTTCTTAGGGTTACCATAACGAATCAACGACTTAACGATTAGTAATACCACGTTACAATATATTCCTGACACATCAAACGTGAATCTGAATCAGACCTACCTTACTGGTTCATACAATACATATCTCTGTTACGTCGATGACCACTTGCCTGTCATTAATGCGCCGGTACCCACCTGCAGAAGTAGTCTTCAAACACGGGGAAGCACGTGGCGTCATTCTGACACGAGATGCCGGAGCACGTGTTGGTGATATTATGGCAGTTCTTGCCCTCCCCAGCCAGGGGTACAGTTACACGAGTAGTCGGCCAGCTGGTCCACAGGTGCCGCCATGCATACACGGCAGGGAGGCACACTCGTTGATCATCTCCTGGGGAACAAAACTCGGCGCTACACAAAATATTCTGTAGCCCAAAGGAAGGTTGAAAGGACTGACAAATAAATACATTCTGAAATTGTAGGAAGCTATAGGGGATTATTTCGGACGAAGAAGAATATCGTGGGTGCAAAACAAGCATTTGTTAACATACATGTAGCCTAATGATCCGATCACGGCCCCTGTTACTGGAGAAGATCTATTTACCAACATGCCTAACACATCCATAGAAACAGTTACTGTACAGCCATTGGAAGGAAGGTTGATTTGTTTGATGTTTGGCACTGTACCAAGGCAATATTTCCGCTATATGGTGGCGATCTGTAAACATTCAAGTATGGACCAGACAATCCAGTGATCAACAGCATGACCATCGATCTACGCAATTGGGATGCGATGACATGTGTTAACCAAGTCAGAGAGCCTGAGTACCTGAACCCGTAAGTTGGGTGAAAGGCGTTGAACCGTTCACCAGTGAACAAGGCCCGTACTTACCGTGCAGTTTTTACCTGTGTAACCCGGCTTACACTCACACCTGTAGTCCTGGCTCAGATCCACACAGCGCTCTGTCTGTTCTTGGTGACATTGATCTGTGCAGTCCACGATGTCAGTTTCACACATATCACCTGACAAACGAGGAATATGTATCATCACACAAAACGGCTTCTCAATAGCTCTCATTCTTATCATAGCATATCACACTTAGACGACGAAAAGAACTTCCATAATTTCACACTCTGATCCCTTCACACAGTTCCCTTGAAGAGGATATTCACGTTCATGTGTTAAATCACATCTGTGTATGCAGTTACAAGAACCTTCCTGTTCTGTCTGAAATACAATCACCCGATGCTAAGTGAAATGACGACACACACACGCTATTCCTTGTGCATAGTTGCTTTCAACAAATCTGATTTTATTCCAATTCTGTCCCGGTTTACCTGTCCAGCCAGCGTCACATTGGCAGGAGAACGTCGTCACTTTGTCTACACAGGTTCCATGCACGCACGGTTTGCTGGCACAGTCGTCGATGTTGTGTTGACACAGAGATCCTTCGTAGCCGGACTTGCACACACAGCGGTAGCCGCCGGTCAGCTTGTCACAGCGTTCTGTGTTGTTGGTGGCGCATGGGGACGGGGAACAGAAGTCCTTCTCGGTACACTCGCCATTGGAAGCTGGAGAAACAGCAATACGATATGTCATACGCTCCAACAATCAGGTATGTCATACGCTCCAACAATCAGGTATGCCATACGCTCCAACAATCAGGTATGTCAAACGCTCCAACAATCCTATATGACATACGCTGCAACAATCAGGCATGTCAAACGCTCCAACAATCAGGAATGTCATACGCTCCAACAATCAGGTATGTTATACGCTCCAACATCAGGTATGTCATACGCTCATACAATCAGGTATGTCATACGCTCCAACAATCCTATATGACATACGCTGTAACAATCAGGCATGTCAAACGCTCCAACAATCAGGAATGTCATACGCTCCAACAATCAGGTATGTTATACGCTCCAACATCAGGTATGTCATACGCTCATACAATCAGGTATGTCATACAATCAGAATCAGATGGGTCATACGTTAAAACAATTGGCTCTTACCACAAATGCAGAAGACGTGGCAAACCCTAACCCTTTTACCGCAAACCTATAGCCAATGTGTTTCCAAAGAAATGTGAAACAATTCCTGTCTCAATTACCTTTCTCAAAGGGCTCCTCGCAGATGCAGTCGGCAGTGACGTTGTCGTAATTGTTGATACAGAGTCCGTTGCTGCAGCGCCCTGATGTACATAGGACCGTCTCATTTTGACAGTGGTCGTCCCCGAAACCGGGTTTGCACGAGCAGGAGTAGGTGTTGTCGCCATTGACACAGGTCCCGCCGTACAGACAGCCACTCGGGTTCTCCTTACACTCATCTGTTGGGACACACAGCGAACTATACATATGTGGTGTCCTATTAGTTTCCCAATAGCAATATATGTGTACACCGTAAACAAGTGTTATGTATAACGTGACGCTACTCACCAGCACTTCAAAGTTATGGGTTGTATTGGAATCAGTTATTCACAGACATTGAGTTTGATTAAGTTGAGTGCAACTCGCTGCTCAAGGTAATTTTGGTATCAAGGGGAATAACTCTAATAGGAGACGTTATGTTGGGAGTTTAATAATAGGAAGCCACGAAGCCTGCGTCATGAAGTGATACTGTTGATGGTTTGTTTTTCAGAAAAAGGCATGTTAAAGTCTGTGGCGGCCTCACCGACACACATGTACCCACACTGTCTAGACACAACGCACCCACGTCCGTCTCACAGTTAACACCGATACACATGTACCCACAATGTCTAGACACAACGTACCCACGTCCGTCTCACAGTTAACACAGATACACATGTAACCACACTGTCTAGACACAACGTACCCTCGTCCGTCTCACAGTTAACACCGATACACATGTAACCACACTGTCTAGACACAACGTACCCACGTCCGTCTCACAGTTAACACCGATACACAAGTAACCACACTGTCAAGACACAACGTACCCTCGTCCCTCTCACAGTTAACACCGATACACATGTAACCACACTGTCTAGACACAACGTACCCACGTCCGTCTCACAGTTAACACCGATACACATGTAACCACACTGTCTAGACACAACGTACCCACGTCCGTCTCACAGTTAACACCGATACACAAGTAACCACACTGTCTAGACACAACGTACCCTCGTCCGTCTCACGGTTAACACCGATACACATGTAACCACACTGTCTAGACACAACGTACCCACGTCCGTCTCACAGTTAACACCGATACACATGTAACCACACTGTCTAGACACAACGTACCCACGTCCGTCTCACAGTTAACACCGACACATATGTAACCACACTGTCTAGACACAACGTACCCACGTCCGTCTCACAGTTAACACCGACACACATGTAACCACACTGTCTAGACACAACGTACCCACGTCCGTCTCACAGTTAACACCGACACACATGTAACCACACTGTCTAGACACAACGTACCCACGTCCGTCTCACAGTTAACACCGACACACATGTAGACACAACGTACCCACGTCCGTCTCACAGTTATGGGTTGTATTGGAATCAGTTATTCAGAGACATTGAGTTTGATTAAGTTGAGTGCAACTCGCTGCTCAAGGTAATTTTGGTATCAAGGGGAATAACTCTAATAGGAGACGTTATGTTGGGAGTTTAATAATAGGAAGCCACGAAGCCTGCGTCATGAAGTGATACTGTTGATGGTTTGTTTTTCAGAAAAAGGCATGTTAAAGTCTGTGGCAGCCTCACCGACACACATGTACCCACACTGTCTAGACACAACGCACCCACGTCCGTCTCACAGTTAACACCGATACACATGTACCCACAATGTCTAGACACAACGTACCCACGTCCGTCTCACAGTTAACACCGATACACATGTAACCACACTGTCTAGACACAACGTACCCACGTCCATCTCACAGTTAACACAGATACACATGTAACCACACTGTCTAGACACAACGTACCCTCGTCCGTCTCACAGTTAACACCGATACACATGTAACCACACTGTCTAGACACAACATACCCACGACTGTATCACAGTTAACACCGATACACATGTAACCACACTGTCTAGACACAACGTACCCACGTCCGTCTCACAGTTAACACCGATACACATGTAACCACACTGTCTAGACACAACGTACCCACGTCCGTCTCACAGTTAACACCGATACACATGTAACCACACTGTCTAGACACAACATACCCACGACTGTATCACAGTTAACACCGACACACATGTACCCACACTGTCTAGACACAACGTACCCACGTCCGTCTCACAGTTAACACCGATACACATGTAACCACACTGTCCAGACACAATGTACCCTCGTCCGTCTCACAGTTAACACTGATACACATGTAACCACACTGTCTAGACACAACGTACCCACTTCCGTCTCACAGTTAACACCGATACACATGTAACCACACTGTCTAGACACAACGTACCCACGTCCCTCTCACAGTTAACACCGACACCCATGTAACCACACTGTCTAGACACAACGTACCCACGTCCGTCTCACAGTTAACACCGATACACATGTAACCACACTGTCTAGACACAACGTACCCACTTCCGTCTCACAGTTAACACCGATACACATGTAACCACACTGTCTAGACACAACGTACCCACGTCCCTCTCACAGTTAACACCGACACCCATGTAACCACACTGTCAAGACACAACGTACCCACGTCCCTCTCACAGTTAACACCGACACACATGTACCCACACTGTCTAGACACAACGTACCCACGTCCGTCTCACAGTTAACACCGACACACATGTACCCACACTGTCTAGACACAACGTACCCACGTCCGTCTCACAGTTAACACCGACACCCATGTAACCACACTGTCTAGACACAACGTACCCACGTCCCTCTCACAGTTAACACCGACACACATGTAACCACACTGTCTAGACACAACGTACCCACGTCCGTCTCACAGTTAACACCGACACACATGTAACCACACTGTCTAGACACAACGTACCCACGTCCGTCTCACAGTTAACCCCCGTGAAGCCAGGGAGACAGGTGCACTGATACCGAACGTCCCCCCAGGAGTCGCAGGTGCCGCCGTTGTTGCAGGGGTCATCACTGCAGGGGTTGCTTTTCGTTTCACAACTATAAGGAGAATGGTAACCTGTTAGAACACATCAGGCAATAAGCTGTTAACTATCATATTACTCAACGGTTCTTGCTACTTCTTTACACAGCAATCAGAGTGGCGATGTCATAAACAAGGGAGATAAATCCGTGTGGATCCACAACTTCTTTACTGCAAAACAATGGCCTACTCCCTCCACTTCAACCATCCCCACCCCCACCCCTATCCATTATGCCAACAATAACATAACAATTTGTAAACTCTGATTACAATCCCCAGGTCAACCTCAACCACACTTTATACATGTCCTAACGAAAAAGTATTAAGTATGATTAATTTGCTCCAAAGTGTACTAAAATATCATATTTACTTATTATGTTTATTTAAGCATTTTAAGTATAGAAAAGACATATTTGTACATCATAAGCAGACAAGTAATATATTCACTGCAGGGGTTGTTTTTACTTTCACAACTAGGAGAATGGTAACATGTTAGGCAACATTGGCCAATAGGCTGTTAGACATTGATATTAATCAATGGTACTTGCTACTTCACGCTTGAAGATCCGGGTTAGAATTGGTCTTCAGTAACCCATGCTTGTCGTAAGAGGCGACTAATGGGATAGAGTGGTCAGGCTTACTGACTTGGTTGTCATCGTATCCCAATTGCATAGATCGATGCTCATGCTGTTGATCACTGGATTGTCTGGTCCAGACTCGATTATTTACAGACCCCTGCCATATAGCTGTAACATTGCTGAGTGCGGCGGTAAACAACCAACCAACCTACTTGCTACTTCTTTACATATCAATCAGAGTGGCGATGTCATAAACAAAGGGAGATAAGTCTGTGTGGATACACAACTTCTTTTGTGTAAAGCAATGGCTCCTTCCTCCCCTTCACCATCATCGAAAGACTTGGAACCCTGCGCTCTTCGGACATTCCCCCCTCCCCCGATCTGCTAGTACAAGCACATTTGTCATCCTAACCCTGATGCAAAGCTCCCCCTCAACACTTCGTATGTATATATAGATCATTAGGGGTGCACAAAAATGCACTAAACATTAATATTTATTTTTTTATGTATGAAAGACTGAGATTATAAGTTTAGGAAGCTTATAACTGTACAACTTTTACAGAAAAGTCATATGTTCACTGCAGTGAAAGTAAGGCTTTCCCAAAGCTATTTTCACTTTTTTTTCTATTTTGCCTAATATCATCATCTGCATTTCCTCAAGTGCACACCTGATTCCACAACCGTATGTAACAAAGTCACCCGACCGCGCACCTGTCGCATGCAGCAGTGGCCGGTCTTCGGAACCGGAATATTTCTGTGTTGACAGTCAAAATATTTTACATCCAGTAAATTAAAGATTTACTTGCTAACACATCTGTTTGAAGTTCCTGATGTGTTAAAATTCATTGGGCGGTAGGGTAGCCTAGTGGTTAAAGCGTTGGCTCGTCACGCCGAAGACCCGTGATTCCCCACATGGGCACAATGTGTTAAGCCCATTTCTGGTGTCCCCAGCCGTGATATTGCTGGAATATTGCTAAAAGCGGCGTAAAACTAAAACTCAGTCAGTCAGTCAGTCAGTTAAAATTCATGCTTCAAATGCAAATGCACCTTCTTGTTTGGGTCGGCGCCGTGTTAGCTGTTGAAAAATCACAATTTTGTGCTCTTGTAACACAGCAAACAGAAAATGGCTCTGAAATAATTCGAAATGTCCGAAAATGATATAAACGGTATGTATTTTTTACAATATTTTAAGTACTTAATAGAGTGTATTAATATTTTGAATTAATAATTACTAACATTATGTCTTGTTTGCGTGCAATAAGCCATTCGTTAACCATTAGAATCAGTGTATCTCTATTTCCACCCGGTGAGAACTCCATCAAAACTGTTTCTGCCTACAGGGCTACTAAAAATGTTATTCAATGTGAACAGGATGTATTTTGTAAAATTATAGGATATTTATATAGCGCACATATCCACGCAACTAGTGCATGCTCAAGGCGCTGGTATGTTCCTCTCGGTCATTGGATCTAAACGGCACATCGTATTATCAGTCTCAACTCCCTGGAGATCTTGCAGCCACTAGGCGCACCGAGTTATTGTGTCTTTCTCATCCTAACGAGGTACCCATTCACAGCTGGGTGGACTGGGACACATAGCCACAGTACTTTGTCCATGTTTTACTGCACGTTGCTGTACCCGCAACTACGTATTGGCACATATTCATTTACAAACGGATTCGTGGGTTCTTTTAAGTGCACAGGGTTGTGTACTGTACACTAGGGGTTGTGACAACACTGATAGAGTCTGCACACATAGTTGACTCAAAGGTTCTTAAACCTCTTATATGTATATATAATTGTCGCCCGATACAGTAGTGAAAGAAGGCGCAAGAACAAAGGTCAAAGTTGTCACCCTTGGTCGTCACAAATGATGATTGTATTAACACACTCTGGTTACATAGTTTTACCTGTCTGACATGTATTTTCAAGTTTAAACAATATATCTAAAGTAGATGGTCTCGTTTATGTGAACACGTATGTGCTTGCATGCGTGTGTGTATTGAACTGAAACTAAACCACTGATTGCACGTCTGATGGGAGGCTCTGTCAGCAACTGGAGGTTCGTTGTACTTGATTATAGTGTAAGGGCACACAGACACTCCTGTTACAAGTGACCTACCGTGGTTGTGTGTACTGGCCGCCAGAGGGACACACACACTGGTAACTACCAATCAGATCCCGGCACACGCTGTAGTCACGGCAGTCATTGGTTGAGCAGTCATCCCTCAGATCGGTCTGGCAGTACTTGCCGCTGAAGTCTGTGGGAAACATCGGTACACACAATCAAACCACTTCCATATTGCCTACAATCCGAGTTGTCATACGACTGACTGTGTATATTACCTGTTGTCGTACGGCTGTATGTTAGCATATAAATATCTGGCAAAGGTACCTGTTTCATTTGTGTTGTTGAGTTCCACTTGTATTACACATAATCAAAGTGGACAGTGAATAAGTTAACATATATTTGATACATACATGGCTTTGTTTCGCACTCTTTCTCATAGTATCGTTCGGTTTGACCATCTGTACTTTTCTTGCTAGCCTGTTCTTCATTGAGTAAAACACAGTAGTTGTTGGTGAAGACAGCCATAGCGACACAGTCTGGGTTACTGATGCATTCATTACTGCAGTTGGAAAATGAGGAATTGCGCACACGTTTTATATGGTCAACACCTGGATTGTAGAGAACTAGGTTCTCCAACATGTTGCATTCCCTGGCTGAAATATAAACATTCCATTATGCAGTTGAATAAATGTCATCTTGAAGTTAACATATATCTGTGTTAAAGTTGTCTTTTTTCACTGTTACTCCATGTCACATGTTGAGGTCGCGGTATTTCAGTAAATGTTTTATTGACAGTAACACTACAACCTGATCGTCTTGCTATGACTATATGCATGGTGCATGTTTAGCTGGAGGTTGTACTCTATGGATATCAGAATTCAGATCTTGCTTTTTACACGCCAGGTAATATGACCTCTGTAGAAACTAATCCTAACACTGACACTGCAAACATAAATATAGATGCATGTGGTACAATAACTACTGTATACTGATCACCTACCAGCAGTACATTGGCAGTCAAATCCCCCAAGTTTGGGTTTACAGGTAGCTCCATTCAGACAGGGGTTAGACATGCAGTAGTCGATCTGAGTCTCACACCTGTCCCCGGTATAGCCTGAAAATGAGCACGGATTTGTATCCTGGGTGTATGTACATTTATCTTTTCTCACACATAAGTGTCGTTTTCTGATTGGCTGAGCGCTCTTCTATTATTTTCAATGAACCCCGCTTACAAGCGAGTAACATTTTCTATGTACCCCGCTGGGAATGCCGAACTCATTTGGTACTTCGTTGTAGTAAATACACGATATTATATGAGTGCCCTTTTCATACTATGTTTACGACACGAGTGCCTAAATGTTGGTATTTCCCGAGCTAAAGCGAGGGATATACCAATATATAGGCACGATGATCGTAAACATAATATTATATGGGCACGAATATAATATTCTGTTTATTACCGAAGTCGTCAAATTGAGGAAAATAACCCAAATCTATGGTCATGATCAATGCTATGGCGTTATGCTGCTTCTGTGACGTTGCGTCCTACATGCTGCGACGGCGTGTAGACAGCCTATGTTTGAAAGTAGATTTGGGTTATTTTCCGCATTTGACGACACTCCTGCTCTAAATATCGGTATATCCCTCGCTCTCGCTCGGGAAATACCAACATTTAGGCACTCGTGTCGTAAACATAGTATGCGTGGGCACTCATATAGTATCCTCTATATCTCGAATAACATTGAATCACGTATGATGTACGGAAATTACCGATGTTTTGCGAATGCAAATCGATGGAAGGGAGATAACTCTAAATTTGTTTTTCTTGTCGTCTTGGACTCCATATTCTGATCCGATACCCGTGCTTCAAACAGTTCAAAATTACCATTGAGGAGTTCGGTGAGATAAATACGTTTTTTACTGGTCCCTCGGGGCCCCCTGGGTTGATGTACCTTAAGTGTCCCCAGGCTCGGGTTCCAACAGGAATGTAATTTTATAAGCGAGAGCTATCACAACATTACCGAACACTCGGGTGGCAGGTACGAGACAAGTTTATTACAGGAAACGTTGTATGGACATGCGCAGACTAAGGGAGACAACTCGTTACACGCTATACGTGTTAGTTCATATTCACATACATAACAGTACCCTCGATGTTTGTTTATGTTCCCTGAGCCCGAAGGAGATAAACAAACATCGAGGGCACTGCGGTCACTTTGTCAGTTACAGTTTATAGCTTTCCGGAATTCAATCCAATACATGACTCAACACTCACTTCTGGCCATGTGCTCTAGGCATACGTTTCTAATGAGAGTTATCTCCCCTGGTTACATCTGACATTAGGATTCATAAGCGGAAAAGGATGGGTAATACATGGCATTCCTCCTTCTGGAATTTAAGTCCATTTACTATCGCACCTACGTTGTTGAGCAGGTTATACACATACTGACTGGTGTTACACTGTTGACTTATGATAGTTGCCAATTAATATAAATATTATCTGTCCTATAACACTATAACTATAATAGAACTAAGCTGACTGACTAATTGTATAATCTCAACCAATAAATGCTGCATCACTAAATTAAAGGTCAGATTTGGATTGACACAAAATCTAACACACTGAAACGAAAACATCTGATTCGAAACTTTCACGCAAACTAGTATAGCATCTATTCTACAACCCATACTATAATTACTGGAAGGGTAATACAGATAATTCTGAGCTGACTATATTTACTCAAATGTCTTTGCCTTACAGTACAAAGTCCTGAAAGCGTTTTGGCAATGTTTTTGTTCGCACAAGTCGAGGCAGGTTAGTGATTGTCTCATTGGCACTCAGTGGGTTGGTCACATGTCTTTGTGGTCTCACACACTTCTGGTTCATCCTACTCCTGAACTTCTTCTTCTTCTGTATAGTAACGTCTCATGTGAGATGTGTTACGTTCAAACTGCTTACCAGTTGGTGACTGAACCGTGCCCTTGGAGCCTGACTTGGACACAACTTGGTATGGTGTAGGTATGAATGGTGTTTCAAGTTTTCCGGGTTGCTCTTTCCTAAGCAAGACACTATTGCCTGGCGTGATGTCAGACTTTACTGCCTTGCGAGCTCTGTCGGCATGTCATTTTGCCTTTCCTTTGAACTCTGCACCGCCCGCTGTCTCGAACTTCCTGGTCCATCACTTCAGGTATCATCTCTGGAATCTTCGTTCGCATTTCCGACCGGCAGGGCTTTTCCAATTTGTGGCCCTAT
This sequence comes from Haliotis rubra, assembly GCF_003918875.1. Classification (NCBI taxonomy): domain Eukaryota; kingdom Metazoa; phylum Mollusca; class Gastropoda; order Lepetellida; family Haliotidae; genus Haliotis; species Haliotis rubra. The sequence goes on from NW_025767641.1 coordinate 331,958, forward strand.
ACGGCATAGCGTATGTGAGTAATGCGCCTCTCCAGTCACCCCCTGTGGCTTGCCCAATTCTCATTCGTTTTAACAGTGAAGCCATCTTGGTGTGACCCTATGGGGCATTTTTCCTGTTTCTTTCATGTCCCTGGCAAAGATTTCAGACACAAACTGTGGTCCATTGTCAGAAGACAATGACACTGGCAGACCCTGTCGAGAGAATATAATGTTTAGAGCTGACACAGTCTTCTCCGCTGTTGTTGACTTCATTATCTCCAGTTCATAGTACCGACTGTAGTAGTCGATTACAACGAATATGGATTCTCCAGATGGTAAAGGTTCAGAAAATCGACAGCTAGATCTTCCCATGGTCTGGAAGGTAATGTGGTACTTCTCACCGGCTCAGGTTGATTTGGGGGACTTACGAGTTGGCACCCATGCCATTTCTTGCAGTGTTTTTGTCCCTCCTTGTCTATCCCTGGCCACCAGACTTTAGATCTCAGATTCTGCTTAGTGTTAACCACTCCCAGATGTCCCTCGTGAGCTAATGACAACACTCTGGGCCTCAGCTTTCTTGGAATCACTACCCGAGTCCCTCTAAGAATGAGCTTTCCGACAACACACAGCTCATTTCTAACTAATGCATACGGTTTCATGTCACTATCTGTCCACTCATTACATTCAATGTTCTGACAACACTTCTTCAACTTCATGTGTAGTGACGGCGCTGGTGTAGATGACACTGCCACAAATCTCACATACTGTTCAGCTTTGTAAGCTAGTTTTGATGACATCTTCTTATTGTTAGGTAGAAGCCTTGATAGAGAGTCTGCTATGTTGTTTGTTCCTGGCGTGTACTTCACCTTGATTCATAAGATTGTAACCTGAGCACACATCTTTCTATTCTTGCACAAGGCTTAGATCGTGGAGCGTAGATTGCCTCAAGAGGTTTATGATCCGTGACTAGATCAAACTTGAGTCCGTAGACATATGGATGGAACTTTTCACATGCCCACACGAGACCAAGCGCCTCTTTCTCCGTGTGGGAATATCTTCTATCAACATCTTTGAGACTTCTGCTGGCATAGCTGATAACTTTCCATATTCAAACATGTTCTTGAACAAGGACCGCACCCAGTCCTGCTGGGCTTGCATCCGCAATCACTTGTGTTTTAGCCTCTGGGTTGTAGTATCCAAGGGTCTCACCACTTGTTAAGCTTTCTTTCAACATCTTGAACACAGACTGCTGAGCTTCACCAAAGATGAATGGTTGATTCTTCTGAGTCAATTGCCTCAGCGGTTCCGCAATGGTTGAGTAGTCCGGTACGAACCGTAAGCAAAAATTGACCAGTCGAAGGAAGCTCCTTACTTCTGTGGCATTCTCTGGTTCTCTCGCATTTGTAATTGCTTCCACTTTCTCCTGAGTAAGGTTTATCCCCTTATCAGTCAGTTGATGAGCCCATGAATGTAATGCTTGTTTTCTTGAAACGACACTTCTCAGTATTCAGTGTTAGATTTGCCAACTCCAGTCTGTCTAACACTTGTTTTAGTCGTTCATCATGTTCCTCAGCTGTACGGCCATAAACCACAATAGCGTCAGAGATATTCACAACTCCAGGTATTCCCTGTAGGACCTTCTGTATCTCATGTTGATATATCTCTGTTGCGGCATTTATGCTGAAAAGCAAACGCTTGTAGCAGAAAAGTCCACAATGTGTCACAAATGTTGTGATGTTTCTTGAATCTGGATGTAGCTCTAACTGATGATGCCCCCAATTGAAGTCTAGTTTTGAGAATATCCTTCTTGGCTCATGCCTTGGAGAACTTCCTCTATTGTCGGGATTGAATGTCTCTCTCTAAGTATCGCCATGTTAGCAAGTCTCATGTCCAAACAAAGTCTGATTTCTGCAGATGCCTTTGGGACAACTACAACAGGATTTACCCATTGACTCGGCTCCTCCACTGCTTCAATGATGTCTTTCTCCATCAATTCCCTGCATTTTGCTTCAACTTTTTTCCTCAGGCCAAAAGCAATACGTCTGGCTGGTTGCGCCACTGGTTTTGTCTTTACTCATAGTCTGTACTGTGAAAGCATATCCACTGCTGTCGCTGTCTGTGTCTTCTGCTTCTACCTGATGCGGGTTTTTTTCTTCTTCTAGTTTTCTTGTGTTCCTTACTTTTACCATTTTTCTGTCTTCTTCCCCTAATATCTGTGTGACATTTTACTGGAAAGTGGTTCCAACCATGACATTTTGTACACTGCTTCCCTCTGGCTGGACAAGATGCATCACTTCCATAATGTCCAACATTTCCTCACCTGTAATATGCATATCCACCTTTGTTGGTACACCTGTTTTGGTTTCTTGGCGATTGAAAATCTTGTTTTTCATTTTGTTAAATTCTGTTTACAATTTTACTGTTTTCTTTTAGTTTCATTTCTTGCCTTTGAAATTCAACAGCTTCAAAAGTTGCAGCTATTTTAAAGTTGTCGCAAGTGTCAGTGAATCAGCCTTTTCAAGGAATTTCTCCACATCTGGTCGGATTTACAATGTTCAACAACTTGTTCTCTGATTTGATCATCTACATCACCATACTCACACCCTTCAGCTGCCCTTCGTAGCTTGGTTACAAACTGTGCAACAGTTTCCTCACCCTGTTTCATTTTACGTAATACATGTCTCTCATGTGTGACAATTGTCTTGCCAATGAAGTGTTTATTCAAATCAGCTTGAGCAGCAAAATAATTTGTCACATCATTAACACCTGCCAGAGTTTTAAAAATGTCTCTTAATTCAACTCCAGCTGTATATAAGAGAAGTGCACGCCTCAGAGCTTTACCTTCTTCAACAAACAATGCCTTACTGTCTGCATAAGCGTTGAATTCCTCCAACCAACTTTTCCACTTCACACTTACAGTGCTTGCATCACCAGATGTGTCTAAGGGTTTTATACCTCTAATATCACTTAATTCAGCCATCACCCGTCTTCTTTGACTCTAGGAATGTTCTCCTCGTCGCCAATGTGAACACGTTGTCAGTTACAGCTTATAGCTTTCCGGGATTCAATCCAATACATGACACACCACTCAGTTCTGGCCATGTGCTCTGGGCATACGTTTTCATGAGAGTTATCTCCCCTGGTTACATGTGGCATTAGGACTCATATGCGGGAAATGATTGGTAAAACATGACAGGCACATCAGCCCATGTCCCCCTCGAGACCAGTGAACAACTTATAGTTTCGTCCATGGAAGTATGTCCCAATACAGAACGTCGGTGTATGCACAGGTGTGGTCTGCATGCACATATGTGACCAACGAGGACACACTGCATAGTTCTCTTTCTTAAAGTCAACACAATACAGTACCCATTTCTGACCGCCCACGTTTATCGCCATCACTTGGTTGATACCCTGTGTTTCTGAAATAGTCAATAGTTATCCACAGCTGACTCTACTTCAACACCATAGTCAGATATCACTGACTGGCAGGTATTTTGTGAACAATGTGTATCTGGTGCGCGTTTCTGCTAGGACATGAAGTACTTTACCTGTTAACCACCAGTTAGTGGTGGATATCTTAACTGTATTACCCACGTGGTCGTACGTAACACGAGTGTCGTATCGCGTTGACCTGTGTCGTAACGACTTGACCTGAGATTCTAACGATTTGATTGGATGACCGATGGCCTCTCAGTTAGGTCACGTTGTAATTTGTTTTGACTAGTTTTATCTAATTCAGGTGTTTATGTTCTAGTATTTTAAAGTGGTTAGGACATTAGTTTTCAACTTCTCCTTACCATGCTTTTGGAGCAGTCTATAAAGGTAAGGGGTTTTAGCTTAGTCCACGTTTAAGTCATTGTCTCCTCTTTGTTCTAACCGAAGCCTTGTTTTCATTGGACGGTTTAAACTGTACACTTTTTCATCCATCTTGCACTTGACAAGACACTGATTTACAGACTGGTCCGATGTTTGACAAATTGGAATAGACAATTTTCATTGTTTAAGGCTAGTATTATATATTATTGCTAGCTATTGTATATGCATATAATATAGGTAGTCTAAGCTATGTTTATCATATTTCAACACCTTTAATATTTTTAATTGTATCATGTCACCATGGTCACTAAATCAGTGGGGCTAAATATTCTGACATGTTCTAATCTTTCTATGTGAATGTTCAGTGAGTGAATGCCTTATCTTCTTTAATTTGTTATGATAATTATTTGCAATGTGACACACTTCTCTCAGTGTTCAGCCATTTCATATGTTTCACGTCTCCAGAGTGACACGTTTTATGCATTGGGTTTCTTTGTATATATGCTAGCTATATATTAGCATTCATGTGTTCCTGTATAGGTTAACACTGTCACTGTACAATTGAGGCGGCTGCCCAGGAGCATTAACACCCCAGTGTCACCCACAGGGTACGGATAATTTGCATATTAATTATTACGCTCTGTATATATTGTAAATAATATATTATGACAGATATGTATCACTGATTGTCATCTGTATCATTGATACCACAAAGTGATAATTAATTATTGTATTGAGAACATGTAATGTACTTTATAACAATGATCCATGTTCATAGTACCCATACATAGAGTTATCGCCCTTGATGAATTCTTTATGTAATCAAGACAATGATTTTATGCCTCATTAACAAAGATATTTATATGCGAATGTGAATGTGTACTTGTAAGTTACTCGCATGTGAAAGATGCATCATGTTTTTATGATATTACCTTATGTTATTGTTTTGTGTATTGCAGGGTGTAGTTACCTCTCTAACTGCAAATATAACCTCACACCCGTAGCCTGTGTTTGGACGTCATTCTTACCCATCACAACCCGGTTACAAATTCATAACCAACACGTGAATTAATTCATTCTACAACTTATATGCATTGTGGGAATGTAAACATTGCGAACGTTGCCGTGTCGCTGTTTAGTCGAACTGAGACATTATATCCGTCGAAAAACATAAACGCAATGTTTCCACCAGCAGTTGCAAACCAAGTTTAATGTAGGAGGCTGTACGAGAGTCGATGACAACTGACATGCATCGTGACGTCGGTTACCAAAAGAACAGACGAGAATGGCGTAGTGACGTCAATACAGTGTGACGTCATGCAAAAATGTACTACAGTACAAACTTCTTTCGCTACCTCTTTATGAAACCGGTTTCGGTCTGAAACCATAACAGTAACAAAAATACGCTATTTTGCCAATTTCATGCACATAAGACGTGGGTAATAAATAAAATACCACACTCGGTCTCATTACATACGCTTTCGCTCGGTCAGATACCATAGGAAGGACACTCGTTTAGTATAGTTCGTATGTAATGATACCTCGTGTGGTATTCTCTATATATCATATCTGTACGCGAGGTTTACCTAACGTGGCTGTGTGCAGTACTGTGCTAGTTAGGGGACACTCCTATTATAGTATACATCATCATCCAAGAAACACACATGAACAAGTCACTTCGTTTTCAGGAACACTCGTCTATGGAACATACAAGAAAAACTCACCTTGTTGACAGGAACACACCAGTCTATGGTAGATATAAGTACAGTTGTCCCTGCCATTTTGAGAACACGCTTCTGAGCAAATTGTTGTGTCTGCAAGTTAGACCAGAATTTACATTAATTAAGGAATTACCAAGATAAAGAAGGCTACATATAATGACATGCAACGAAGCGTCGTGGTAGTGAAATTGATGGCACATAGACAAAATAACCAGTAATGTTTAAACTACCATAAAACACATTTAAACTCAGTTGTCATCCACAAGCAAAATATCACTTTTAAACATGCGTTCTTGTATGTGTCAGCGCTATGAAAGAAGAAATGTGAAAAGCATATATAATGTAAATCTGACGTTACCATTTGCGACACAATTTCAAATGTATGTGTTGTATATAGCCCAGGGCAGACTCAACAATTTTAACTTTTTCGAACAATTAACTGTATTAAAGGAACGAAAGATCTCGAAAAAGTTATACAGTATATATCCGCTATTCAAATAATCGTAATACGATGTTGCCATTTCTTACCTTCTCAGTAGATGAAGAAAGAATCACAGTTGTATTCAGCATACTAGTCTTTATATATAGTTTAGCATTAGTTTGTGTCACATCCTCTAGCAAATCTTCTTTGAAGGAAAGAGTTGACTTACTTCCGGGTTTACAGTCACTAAGTGTCTTTGAGCCTGTCTGTTCTGTGATCTGGTCTGTGTCGCACTCCTTACACCGTGTCTGTGCTGTGGAGTCTTGGTAAAAAATGGCGAGGACACGGTGTACAGGGAGCGTAGCCAGTCACGGAGTACTGACCACTGGGACACGGTGCTGGGACAGACGAATAACAAATAGTGGCACAAGTGATGATGATAAAATATGCAAAGAGCAGATATCGTTTCGAGGTATGTTTGTCACACCGGCAAAACAATCTCACGTTCATTCATGTCAGATAATTGGGTTGGGTGAGGATTGGGTGGGTTATGCTTGTGTTTCACACCCTGTATGTTATGTAACACAATATAACAGGCGTGGTTCTGAGCAACTACAGACGCCCAGGGACAGCTGAGTTAAACTAACGTGTGACGTAGGTACAAGATGTTAAATCAACCTTTCGTGGACTTTTCGTTGTGTACTGGGGCGGTGGGGTAGCCTAGTGGTCAAAGCGTTGGCTCGTCACGCCGAAGGCCCGGGTTCGATTCCCCTCATGGGCACAATGTGTTAAGCCCATTTCTGGTGTCCCCCGCCGTGATATTGCTGGAATATTGCTAAAAGCGGCGTAAAACTAAACTCAGTCAGTCGTTGTGTACTTTTATTTTACAAGGTGCGTTTGTGTTGACTTGCTCGCAACTCAAAACTCAGTTACCAGTCCTTCAATCGGGCATAACGCCTATTGGGAAATAACATAGACAAACTGAGCAACAATAATAGTTTATTTCAAAGAAATACGTAGAAAAATAGAAACAAAAACTCCACAATTTGTAAATACCACCCACAATTCCATTACTGGCACACATTCAGTCTTTCGGATACATCAATTCCTTAAACATCTCTTATAACACCACCCAAACCAAGCCTTCTTAACCGAACATTATCCCCCTAGTGTACAGTACACAACCCTGCTGCGCACTTAAAAGAACCCACGAATCCGTTGGTAAATGACCAGATGGTGGCCACATGAATACGTGCAAACACCTAGTTGAGGGTACAGCAACGTGAAGTAAACGTGGACAAAGTACTGTGACTATGTGTCCAAGTCCACCCAGCTGTGAATGGGTACCTCGCTAGGATGTGAAAGCCTCTATAACTCGGTGCGCCTAGTGGTTGCAAGAGTTGTATGCTCCCCGGGGAGTTGAGATTGAAAATACGATGAGCCCGTTGAGATTGATATCCAGGGATCGAGGGTGAAATATACCAGCGCCTTGAGCATAAACTATTTCCGTGGATATGTGCGCTATATAAATATCCTGTAATAATAAAAAATAATAACATTACCCCATAATTACAGCCTAAATCATATTTCGTTTCCTACGCTAATTTCCCCAAGCCCGACTTAACGCTAGAATAAGATAACCCAACGCCTCTTTATAGTGCCCAGCATCCTGCTTTATAATTTGCCGAATCACTTAACTCTTTCAAGTCCCTCCTAAAAACCCATTACTTCTCCATAGCTTTCCATTCTATTTGAAGTGCAATGTATACATTGTACATAGATTTACCTTTTTGTAGTGCCTTGAGCGAGCATTAAAGGCACGGATACAGGCGCAGAAATAAATACCCACTATTATTATTATTAAATTCTCTACGTCGCATACATCCACAAAGCCTCTACATTTGACACAACCACACAGTCCCAACGTCTGACACAACCACACAGTCTCTACATCTGACACAACCACGCAGTCCCTACATCTGATGTAACCATACAGTCTCTACATCTGACACAACCACACAGTCTCTACATTTGATATAACCACAGTCTCACACAACCACGCAGTCCCTTCATCTAACACAACCACAGTCTCTACATCTGACACAACCACACAGTCTCTACATCTGACACAACCACGCAGTCCCTACATCTGACACAATCACACAGCCTCTACATCTCATATAACCACACAGTCTCTACATCTGACACAACCACACAGTATCTACATCAAACCCAACCACATTCTCTACATCTGACACAACCACTGTGTCTACACCAGACACAACCACAGTCTCTACATCTGACACAACCACACAGTCTTTACATCTGAAACAACCACACAGTCTCTACATCTGACACAACCACACAGTCTCTACTTCTGAAACAACCACACAGTCTCTACATGTGACACAACCATGCAGTCACTTCATCTAACACAACCACAGTCTCTACATCTGACACAACCACACAGTATCTACATGTGACACAACCACACAGTCTCTACATCTGACACAACCACACAGTCTCTACTTCTGAAACAACCACACATTCTCTACATCTGACACAACCACACAGTCTCTACATCTGAAACAACCACACATTCTCTACATCTGACACAACCACACAGTCTCTACATCTGACACAACCACACAGTCTCTACTTCTGAAACAACCACACAGTCTCTACATGTGACACAACCACACAGTATCTACATGTGACACAACCATGCAGTCCCTTCATCTAACACAACCACAGTCTCTACATCTGACACAACCACACAGTATCTACATGTGACACAACCACACAGTCTCTACATCTGACACAACCACACAGTCTCTACTTCTGAAACAACCACACATTCTCTACATCTGACACAACCACACAGTCTCTACATCTGAAACAACCACACAGTCTCTACATCTGACACAACCACACAGTCTCTACATCTGACACAACCACACAGTCTCTACTTCTGAAACAACCACACAGTCTCTACATGTGACACAACCACACAGTATCTACATGTGACACAACCATGCAGTCCCTTCATCTAACACAACCACAGTCTCTACATCTGACACAACCACACAGTATCTACATGTGGCACAACCACACAGTCTCTACATCTGACACAACCACACAGCCTCTACTTCTGAAACAACCACACATTCTCTACATGTGACACAACCACACAGTCTCTACACCTGACACAACCACACAGTCTCTACACCTGACACAACCACAGTCTCTACATCTGACACAACCACACAGTCTCTACATATGACACAACCACACAGGCTCTACATCTGACACAACCACATCGTCTCTGTATCTATAAGAATAATACACCTTACCTCTGCACGCTGATATGCTGGTGGTGCCCTCTACATACAGGGTGGAGCCTCCATCTGGACATGGTAGGCAATGAGTGGCGTTCACCCAGTACGTATCTTCTCGGCACTCATCACATGGCTGCTGCCCTGTTGCAGAAAAGAACCCAGGACGACACTTATCTGAAACAACACAGTCCGCAGTGTTAACATAACAACACATTCACACCTGAAGCACCAGCACGGCAGGTAGTTTCAATAGTTGTGTATTCTTTCAAATACAAGCAGGTGAACATCGCACTCACTGACACATCTTGCTCTGCTGGTCCGTGGGGTCAGTGAGTACATGTTGCTGCCACAGCTCTTGCAGGAGGGTTGTCCGGGCTGGTCCTGATACTGACCGTCAGGGCACTCAACACAACCTCGACTGGGGGACGACGAGTATCCGTGGGGACATGGTACTGAAACACACAGAGATATCTGTTGCAAGACAGCAGCGCAGTACTGAAACGTACATACATATCTGTTGAAAGACAGCAGCGATGATGGTTAAAGGTGGGGTCAGTAGGATTATGTTACAGGGATGACATTCTGTGCGTGTCACCGTGTGCAGGTGCAATCGGACTGGACGACATCCAAACTGAAGATAACACACGACCAAATCTTGTCATGGTTATTGATGTCTACTTAGAACAGATGACCATAGTCCACACAGTGGATCAATGCTTGATCACTCTATCCAACGCACGTGGAACGAGCTGCTGACAAGAACTCAGCAATGCTCTTTCTGGAGAGTGGAACAATCATCCCTTGGCAACCGTCCAGACACTACCGCGAGCTGATGTGACCGTCGTGGTTGCACCACTGCGTCACCCGCGATGCTAACAGTTGGATCCTTTTGGGTAAAGAATTTATCTCGTTTTCTGACGTTTTCCCTATTTTCAGATACGCTGATAATGACAGGTGGTTTCACTGAATTTTGGTTTCATGCTGTTTGTTGGCCCATCGTGACACGTAGACATGTGTCACCCTGTGTGAACATAGATATACAGGTAAAGTACTGCGACATCCGAACATAGATGGTGGCTATATACATTCACTCGCGGTATCTGATGGAGATGCGACAGATCACCACTACACGCAATAACACACAGACAGTGATGACATGTCTACTTAGATAACCCAACGCTTGATATATTCTTCACGTGTCTCTCCATGCTTGACTTGAGACATTTCATCTAGATATTGTATTCAACTAGTAGTCTAGATCGCGTGTATAACTCTGACAATGTAAATTTACACGGCTCTTGTTTTCAATTGTCAGACTGTCATTTAGGTGGTTAGTTCACTGACTTTGTATGCTGGCGATTAGACCTCAATCTGAAAGTGTTGGCTTGAGTCCAGGACGATACCCAAACCTCAAAAGGTACTGCACTCTGTACTTTACTGAGAAAGTGTAATACCAAACATCACATGTTATGTATGCTGTATACAGCTGTATCAACTCGCCGCGTCAAGCAACACATTGTTAAGGTCTCCGTAGTTACGTAACAATCAATCTTTAGATACACCAGGATAGAGTATTTGTGTGGTTTGCTGTTGGTAGATTGAAAGTATGATTTATACTTGAACGTCTACCCGTTTCCTTCACGGCACAACTGATGGAAGTACGTAAACAGAAGGCAGACAGAGCAAGCTGACAACACACTTAAACCCACTCAAGCAGACAACCTACGACACTTCTTGACAGAGCAAGCTGACAACACACTTAAACCCACTCAAGCAGACAACCTACGACACTTCTTGACTGAGCAAGCTGACAACACACTTAAACCCACTCAAGCAGACAACCTACGACACTTCTTGACTGAGCAAGCTGACAACACACTTAAACCCACTCAAGCAGACAACCTACGACACTTCTTGACAGAGCAAGCTGACAACACACTTAAACCCACTCAAGCAGACAACGTACGACACTTCTTGACAGAGCAAGCTGACAACACACTTAAACCCACTCAAGCAGACAACTTACGACACTTCTTGACAGAGCAAGCTGACAACACACTTAAACCCACTCAAGCAGACAACCTACGACACTTCTTGTCTGAGCAAGCTGACAACACACTTAAACCCACTCAAGCAGACAACTTACGACACTTCTTGACAGAGCAAGCTGACAACACACTTAAACCCACTCAAGCAGACAACTTACGACACTTCTTGACAGAGCAAGCTGACAACACACTTAAACCCACTCAAGCAGACAACTTACGACACTTCTTGACTGAGCAAGCTGACAACACACATAAACCCACTCAAGCAGACAACTTACGACACTTCTTGACAGAGCAAGCTGACAACACACTTAAACCCACTCAAGCAGACAACCTACGACACTTCTTGACTGAGCAAGCTGACAACACACTTAAACCCACTCAAGCAGACAACCTACGACACTTCTTGACTGAGCAAGCTGACAACACACCATAAACCCACTCAAACAGACAACCTACGACACTTCTTGACTGAGCAAGCTGACAACACACTTAAACCCACTCAAGCAGACAACGTACGACACTTCTTGACAGAGCAAGCTGACAACACACTTAAACCCACTCAAGCAGACAACTTACGACACTTCTTGACAGAGCAAGCTGACAACACACTTCAAACCCACTCAAGCAGACAACCTACGACTTCTTTGACTGAGCAAGCTGACAACACACACTTAAACCCACTCAAGCAGACAACTTACGACACTTCTTGACAGAGCAAGCTGACAACACACTTAAACCCACTCAAGCAGACAACTTACGACACTTCTTGACAGAGCAAGCTGACAACACACTTAAACCCACTCAAGCAGACAACTTACGACACTTCTTGACTGAGCAAGCTGACAACACACTTAAACCCACTCAAGCAGACAACTTACGATACTTCTTGACAGAGCAAGCTGACAACACACTTAAACCCACTCAAGCAGACAACTTACGACACTTCTTGACAGAGCAAGCTGACAACACACTTAAACCCACTCAAGCAGACAACTCACGACACTTCTTGACAGAGCAGGCTGACAACACACTTAAACCCACTCAAGCAGACAACGTACGATACTTCTTGACAGAGCAAGCTGACAACACGCTTAAACCCACTCAAGCAGACAACTACGACCACTCTTGACAGAGCAGGCTGGCAACACGCTTAAACCCACTCAAGCAGACAACTTTACGACACTTCTTGACAGAGCAGGCTGACAACACGCTTAAACCCTCAAGCGGACAACTTACGACACTTCTTGACAGAGCAAGCTGACAACACACTTAAACGCACTCAAGCGAGACAACCTACGACACTTCTTGACAGAGCAAGCTGACAACACACTTAAACCCACTCAAGCAGACAACTTACGACACTTCTTACAGAGCAAGCTGACAACACACTTAAACCCACTCTCAAGCAGACAACCTACGACACTTCTTGACTGAGCAAGCTGACAACACACTTTAAACCCACTCAAGCAGACAACTTACGACACTTCTTGACAGAGCAAGCTGACAACACACTTAAACCCACTCAAGGGAGACAACTTACGACACTTCTTGACAGAGCAAGCTGACAACACACTTAAACCCACTTCCACTCACAGACAACTTACGACACTTCTTGACTGGAGCAAGCTGACAACACACACATAAACCCACTCAAGCAGACAACTTACGATACTTCTTGACAGAGCAAGCTGACAACACGCTTAAACCCACTCAAGCAGACAACTTACGACACTTCTTGACATAGAGCAAGCTGACAACACACTTAAACCCACTCAAGCAGACAACTCACGACACTTCTTGACAGAGCAGGCTGACAACACACTTAAAACCCACCTCAAGCAGACAACGTACGATTCTTCTTGACAGAGCAAGCTGACAACACACTTAAACCCACTCAAGCAGACAACTTACGACACTTCTTGACAGAGCAGGCTGGCAACACGCTTAAACCCACTCAAGCAGACAACTTACGACACTTCTTGACAGAGCAGGCTGACAACACGCTTAAACCCACTCAAGCAGACAACTTACGACACTTCTTGACAGAGCAAGCTGACAACACACTTAAACCCACTCAAGCAGACAACTTACGACACTTCTTGACAGAGCAAGCTGACAACACACTTAAACCCACTCAAGCAGACAACTTACGACACTTCTTGACAGAGCAAGCTGACAACATGCTTAAATCCACTCAAGCAGACAACTTACGAAACTTCTTGATGAGCAGGCTGACAACACACTTAAACCCACTCAAGCTGAATAACTTACGACACTTCTTGACAGAGCAAGTTGACAACACACTTAAACTCACTCAAGCAGACAACTCGACACTTCTTGACAGAGCAAGCTGACAACACACTTAAACCCACTCAAGCAGACAATCTTTACGACACTTCTTGACAGAGCAAGCTGACAACACACATAAACCCACTCAAGCAGATTAACTTACGATGATACTTGACAGAGCAAGCTGACAACACACTTAAAACCCACTCAAGCAGACAACTTACGACACTTCTTGACAGAGCAAGCTGACAACACACTTAAACCCACTCAAGCAGACAACTCACGACACTTCTTGACAGAGCAGGCTGACAACACACTTAAACCCACTCAAGCAGACAACGTACGACACTTCTTGACAGAGCAAGCTGACAACACACTTAAACCCACTCAAGCAGACAACTTACGACACTTCTTGACAGAGCAGGCTGGCAACACGCTTAAACCCACTCAAGCAGACAACTTACGACACTTCTTGACAGAGCAGGCTGACAACACGCTTAAACCCACTCAAGCAGACAACTTACGACACTTCTTGACAGAGCAAGCTGACAACACACTTAAATACCCACTCAAGCAGACAACTTACGACACTTCTTGACAGAGCAAGCTGACAACACACTTAAACCCACTCAAAGCAGACAACTTATTGACACTTCTTGACAGAGCAAGCTGACAACATACTTAAATCCACTCAAGCAGACAACTTACGACACTTCTTGACAGAGCAAGCTGACAACACCCTTAAACCCACTCAAGCAGACAACTCACGACACTTCTTGACAGAGCAGGCTGACAACACACTTAAACCCACTTAAGCAGACAACTTACGATACTTCTTGACAAAGCAAGCTGACAACACACTTAAACCCACTCAAGCAGACAACCTACGACACTTCTTGACAGAGCAAGCTGACAACACACTTAAATCCACTCAAGCAGACAACTTACGAAACTTCTTGACAGAGCAAGCTGACAACACACTTAAACCCACTCAAGCAGACAACTTACGACATTTCTTGACAGAGCAAGCTGACAACACACACTTAAACCCACTCAAGCAGACAACTTACGACACTTCTTGACAGAGCAAGCTGACAACACACTTAAACCCACTCAAGCAGACAACTTACGACACTTCTTGACAGAGCAAGCTGACAACACAATTAAACCCACTCAAGCAGACAACTTACGACACTTCTTGACAGAGCAAGCTGACAACACACTTAAACCAACTCAAGCAGACAACTTACGACACTTCTTGACAGAGCAAGCTGACAACACACTTAAACCCACTCAAGCAGACAACTTACGACACTTCTTGCTTCCTCCGACGTCTCTCAGCTGGTACCCGACACTACAGGATTGTCCGGACCGTGTGAGATTAACACCTGTGGAACTGTCCTGCACAGTGAAGGTACATTCTCCGGGTCCCAGCCCAAACAACACTGTCTTCTGTAGGTTGATATTGCCGGCGCAAAGTTCAGGACCCGTGTTCTTCCCATCGTAATTTTCCAGTTTAAGCGTAAGTTCCACCTTATGCTGAAAGGAACATAGGGTTCGACAATACCAGTGCAAATATGAATATTGATACAAAGTTTCAAAACTGAGAGCTAAGTTAAAAGAGGTACCGGTTATTCATGACAAAATGAAATAGATGAATTCGTTTCAACCACGTTTATGGAATTGCCTGGAAATACTCTGGCAATACTCAATACTTGTGTACAGAACAAAGCTACAGACAAGTGTACATATGTTATCAAAGAGAGCGGGAACACCAACAAAGATGGCCTCGGCGACACTGAAGCGGTATCTGGCGTTCAGTTTTCCCTGAATCGGACACAGATTGTTGATGCCGGATGCATTGGGGGATATCACATCGTTGTAAAGTTTTGCTAAGTCACTGCGGCATGCACTGGTCGCGTTCACCAGGTCCCTGGACTTCAGGTGTAGGCTGACCTTGTACGTGTACTCGGTGATGGAGGAGGCTGTGGTACCAATGTGTACAAACAGTTGAAATATGTACATGTACACAGGATGTGGCAGGCTTCACAGAGTACATGTACACAACGTATATTAATATATACTCTTCAAAAAAAGTAGCGGAGACTAATATTTTTATTTTAGATAGGAAGGATGAGCGCTAACAAACTTTTCAAAGACAGACCATTTCTCTTTCAAGAGTGATTACTGTACAAACAAGGATGCCCATAAAGAAGTGCAAGTGGTGATGCACTCTCAAAACATTCATTATAATCATATCCACATTTTTACAATCCTAAATTAAAAATGAAGTTCCCCAACTTTCTTTGAAGAGTATAAAATGAGTCCAGATATTTCTCCTTGTAAAACCGCTTTATCTATCTATCTATCTAAAGAAGAGTGAGAGACAGTGTTAGAGAAAGAGAGAGAGAGGTGCTGACAGTAGGGGAGATTAGGAGAGACTTGGGAAAGTCATACTAGTTATATGCGTTATAACGCCTTGTCAGTGTCAACCAGCAACCTGCAAGTGGTAGTACATGTACCATAAAGATTACATTGGCAACCGTCCACCTACGTAAACAGTCCTCGAGAGGTAAAGATGGTGACCAGAGATTCTCTCCCGAACAGTTGTATGTACGACTTGTGGAGCCGTCGTGAAAGGCGTGACCATTTGTGCAGGTGACGACAGAGGAGAGGATGCTGTTGTCGTTGTTGCTGGAGCGATGAACGTCAGCGTTCTGTAGACTGTTGGTCAGCTCGTGGAAACATTTTGCAGCTTAAACAACATGAGCGAGCAGTAAATGTGTTTTGCACATTTGTCCAAAAGCATCAACATAAGTGCCGAGACTATGTAAAAAATGTCCTCAGCAGACTATTATTTGTGTTCGTATAAAAACACTCGAAAATTCAACAAAAGGTTAATTTAATAAGAATTGTATTTCACGATTTGATGTGTATAACTGTATGTATATTGTTTCTGCTATAATGAACATGTTCAGGGCCATAATCAAAGAGATAGTCTTTGGAATTCTTAGGTTTAAACTCAAACTGCCTGTGACAGGAATTATTCCATAACAATAAGGGTTAAGTGGCCATTCCCAGATTTACTGTCTAAACCAACATAAGCGAAACTGTCTGATCTATATCTAGACCTGTGCATAGAGAATCAGAGTGACAGAGCACCCATCTGCAAGACTGTATTACGAACGGGAATAATCTGAATAATCCCTTTCAACAACCCCCTCATCACACATAAATAGGTTAACAGTTATCATCGTTTTGTCGGGGTAAAGCACAAAAGTTAGAAAGAAGGGAGTTTACCTTTGATCAGAACTTGGAAGGCGCAAGTCTTTTCAAATCCCTGGTCGTTGCGCACTGTGACTCTGTAGTCATTGAACGTGCCCACATTGGACAAACTGACGTTGGTTGTGGGGGAAGAGGTCAGTGCTCCGCTGCTGTGGGCGATCTGGTCGGCGATGTTGTAAGTGGTGGGTGTCGTTGATGTCACATTGTATGTTATATGATGACAGTCCAGGGTCATGGAGCCCATTTCTGATAAGTCATAGGACATTTTCATAAACAAACAGAAGAACCCTACACTTTAAGTTTTTTGTTGTTTTTATATTTCGTATTTCTTTAATTTTATTGTTTAACTATAAGTTGATAAGATAACACTAATATCTACTGTTATTGTACATATCAGCGTAATACTATGCGAAAACACATTTAGTAGCTGGTGTTCGCTGTGAGTGCGTGCGTGTGCGTGTGCGTGTGCGTGTGTGAGTAACTGTGTATTTATCTGTGAGTGTTGGTGTATTATGTGAACATGTGTGCTCGAAAGTTCATTGTTTTCACGTGAATGTATGTGCGTGGTCATACCTTTCGATTTTAAAAACAGTGTGTGTGTGAGGACGAGTATGTGCGTGTGAGGGTATGATAACTGAACAAACACACTGTACTGAGGAGATTGTGTCTGTAACAGTACACACTGTACTGCGGAGTTTGTGTCTGTAACAGGACACACTGTACTGAGGAGATTGTGTCTATAAGAGGACACACTGTACTGAGGAGATTGTGTCTATTAGAGGACACACTGTCACCTACCTGTGACATTGATCTGGAACTTGCACTGGGATCTTCGACCAGCACCATCCGTGGCTTCATACGTTACTTCTGTGTTCCTCAACACTGGGTCCGCTGGATTGAAGCCACGCGGAAGGATAAAACCTTTCATGCTAACAAAGCCAGAGTTGTCTTGAACGGAGGGGATGGTGATGTTTGGTACCTGCATCTTGTAGATGGTGATGTTCCTGTCACCGTCACAGTTGGCAAACACCGGTGGGCTTGTATCTAAATACAGTATACATAAGGTATTGAAGTTTGTGCAAACAAAATACAATATAATATAACACAATGTATAGCATTATTTGAAGTGTGTTTCTGCAATGCAATACAATATGATATAATATACCACTGGAATAAAGTGAATGTGCGTTATTTCCTGTTGTGCCATTTGTGCATATTTTAATGATGAAATTATAACCATCAGATCTTCACTTGAAATTGCTGTTAAACATGCCCTTCACAGTGGTTCCAGCGCCAATGAATCACAGATTGTGATACAACCTCTCACAACATTTAACCTAACAAGTGAGGATGAAATATCCAAAGTTATTCTTAAGTCGCCGACAAAATCCTGTTCCTTGGACCCACTCCCCACTTGGCTGCTGAAAACCTGCATGGCTCAGGTAGTGCCAGTTATTACCCGGATTGTGAATCAGTCTCTGTCAATGGGTGTCTTTCCTTCGGAATTGAAGCACGCTCTCATCACTCCTTTACTGAAAAAGCCAAACTTGGATCCAGAGAATCTAAAACATTACCGCCCAGTATCCAATCTGCCATTCTTGTCCAAGGTCATTGAAAGAGTAGTCGCATCAAGGCTCAGCGATCACATGGAACACAACAACTTGGGTGAAGCAATGCAATCTGCCTACAAGCGCAGACATCGGCGCTTTTACGAGTTCAGAATGACTTACTAAATGCTGTGGATTCAGAGGGTGCTGCAATACTGGTTTTATTAGATCAATCTGCTGCTTTTGACACTATTGATCATTCCATACTGCTTCTGTTACTGGAATCAAGGATTGGAATCATCAGTACAGCTTTGGACTGGTTTCAATCCTTTCTTTCTGGCCGCTACCAGTCAGTGACAATAGATGGATGTAAATCACAAAGGCATAAACTTAGATACGGAGTTCCACAAGGCTCGGTCCTGGGACCTGTCTTGTTTACTGTATATACACTGCCCGTAGGGGACATTGCAAGACGGCATAACCTATCGTTTCACCTTTATGCAGACGAGGCACAGTTGTACCTAGGCTTCAAGCCTCTGCAAATATCATCTGCTGAGTCGACATTTGCATTAATGAGTAAAGCTATCGACGACATAAGATGTTGGATGTCTACCAACTATCTGAAGTTGAACAATGACAAGACAGAACTTTTGATCCTGAGGCCAAGGTCTCTATCAGGGAAAATGGATTTCCCAACCTTAAAGATAGGAGACAGCACAATATCACCAAGTGATCAAGCTCGAAACCTCGGAGTTATCTTTGACACCTCCCTGAGTATGGATCGGCATGCAGACACTGTCTGTAAATCCGCCTTTTTCCATCTGAGAAACATCAGCCAAATCAAGCACTTCATTGACAGATCAGCTATCCAGTCATTAGTCCAAGCACTGGTTATCTCACGATTGGACTATTGCAACTCCCTGATGTTTGGCGTATCGGAGCAAACTCTCAACAAACTCACCATGACAGTACAAAATGCAGCAGCAAGACTCATCACTGGTGCAGGCAAATATGAACACATAACGCCAACATTACGTACACTGCATTGCCTGCCAATCAGACAAAGAATTGTCTTCAAGGCGTTGGTGTTTGTGCACAAGGCCCTTCACAACCAAGCTCCAGAATACCTGACTGAACTAGTGTCATGGTATCAGCCATCACGAACCCTGAGATCAGCCTCTTTAAAACAAGCAGTAGCGACCTCTACCCGCAGAGCGAGTTATGGCGATAGAGCTTTCGCCAAAGCAGGTCCTCTGTTATGGAACCAACTACCTGAAAACTTGAAAAACTTGTCAGACATAATTCCATTCAAAAAAGAACTAAAAACAGTTCTTTTCCACAGAGCATTCGACCAAGCGCCTTAGAGCAAACCTTGGATTCAGGCGCTATACACATTTTAACATTAATTAATTAATTTATAATGAAAAAAGATAACATGACTTGTGGTATTTTCCTTAATCACTGTTCTTGAAGAGATGTGGTGTCAAAAGTCAGTTCACAAATTCAGTATCGTGTGTGTACACCATTGATAACGACGACGCACAGACGACACGAAGCAATTGAAGAAAGTTCAGGAAATGTTGTTCCATGTCTGAACCAACGCTTATCCCATTTCAGCTAAGGGCAATGGCTGATTCTGGGCTTGACGTAAACGTTGCTCCATGTGACCCCACGCGTGCTCGACAGGGGACAGGTCCGGAGAAATAGCTGGCCAGGGGAGTACCGGAATGTGAGTGAACAAAGCACCATTCCGATCTTGTCTACTGTACTGTATATGCTGTCTGCACAAGGCAAGACGTGCCTGTCGGTGACGTTGGAGCAAAATTGGACGGATTGAAAACCATCGGGGCCGGATGTTGTGCTCCTTCAGTCGGTTCCTAAGAGTCCTGGAACTGATTGGACGTAAGTCAGGAATGGTCAGAGCAGTCAATCTGGATGGGTCAGCCGAATGTGGTTGTCTTGCTGACCTCACGCGTTGACGGCCGGGCCGGTCCGAGGTAACTATAGTATGACCAGAAATTATTGAGAATTTTAGGAATAGGTTTAATTGGATTTCTAGTACAAACAACCTTGACCAGCTATCAAGTGCTTGGTTTCATTCAAGAGAGACAAAAACGTTAATCCTTTTTCATTAGTTTTGTGAAGAGTTACCCCCCTTTGTTTACTTGCTAGCAGACGACATTTTCAGTGATCCTCAGTATGGATGATTTAGAGAAGAGGAAGTTGATTTTAGAGTGTTATAACAAGTACATCTTATCAACTAAAGTGATTTCAAATAGAACAGGCATCCGTTTGTCCACTGTTTATCGTGTTTTGAAAAATATTGCAAATGGATATGGCAATGAGCACCAGGGAGGCGCAGGAAGGCGGCTTGGTATTCTTGTTTCTAAAAGCAAACGAAGGAGTTTGGAAAACTTAAGGCTGGATATGATTGATAGAGGAACTGTGGCTGTCTGTAAGGAGACAATTAGAACTGAGCTGCATGCAATGGGTTGGCAGAAAAGTCGAGGAATTCCATCACTGATCATGAAACCTGAACAAAAGGAGCGAAGGTTGAACTGGTGCTTACAGCAAAGAATTTTTAACTGGGACAATGTGATTTTCTCAGGTGAAAGTTCTGTGTGGCTGTTTCCTAATACATTCAAATTCTGGACCAAACAAACTGAAACACCTTTGTAAGTACAGTCCGAAATTTAACGTGTGGGGTGGCATATCTAGATCTGTGTTAGGGGCAACGCCCCTCTGTGTACTTGAAGGGAATATGAACAGTATACTCGAGGGACATTTACAGATATACTCGAGGGACATTTACTTCCATCTGCTCACGTGTTCTATGGAAATGTTTTGATTTTCCAGCAGGACAACGACCCAAAACTTCGTTCAAAGCATTCACAGGCCTGGTTTCGGACCCAAAATATGACATTATTAGATTGGCCAAGCTATAGCCCTGACCTAAATCCAATAGAAAATGTTTGGGGACTTATGAAGGAAAGTGTCAATAAGACAAATCTGACAAATATTGCTGAAATGAAAGAAGAGGTGGTCCGATATTGGGACAGCATGGACCACGACTTTCTAACTTCTTTGGTCAGTAGTACGCCGCATTGAAGCCTGCATTGCTGCCCATGGTGACTTAAGAAAATACTAACTGTTCACCTGTCTTTGAATCTGGAGTTATGTTCTGCTAATATTCACATTTAATACGTGAGTAATGAGTGAAAACAATAACAAAATTACAATCTTTAATTCTCAATAATTTCTGGGTGTACTGTATCTGGTGTTCCCATTGTGTTGAAAACGTCTTCAAAGAGATGCGATCCTGTTTCTATGACACCAAAATGTCTGGCCATTTATTTTGGGCCATTCCAGTCTCCAGCATACCCACGGCCTGGAGATATTGATTTTCTGTAAGCCGCGCCATGACGTACACGTAGTTTATGTCGAAATAACGTGCTTCCGTGACATTCAGAGGCTAGAGAGTAATCAACCATTCTTTAATTTTCAATATCAGGTGTGGGAACTTCGGGTTTTTAAAAAAAGCAAAAATGAGTAAGTTCACTGTGCACATCAAATTTCATACATAATTATTTTTCTAACTTTTGAAATAACTTTTATTTTAGGCAATGTTATGTCATTCTCATTTACATGTTTCCGTTTATATATTATTTATAGTGTCACATTTGATAAAATTCAAAATGCGTCCAAACGTGCAATTATATTCTGCATCACATTACACAGTAATTCTCATACCTGAACCGGCAGTGTGTATTTGTAAAAGACAGTATAATGACTGCCGGTACCTATCACTGCACAAACTATTAAATTAATTTCCAAACACGATTTTCTTCAGGAACACTTCCATTCAGTGATTACCTTAACACACAGGAACTCTTCCAACCTGTGATTACCGTTACACAAAGAAACACTTCCACCAAGTGATTACCTTCAGACAGAAACACTTCCCCCCAGTGATTACCTTCACATACAGGAACACTTCCACCCAAGTGCAGCTTAATATACATTATAAACACTTCGACCAAGTGATTACCTTCACACAGTACCACTTCCGCAGTGATTTACCTTCAGACGAAACACTTCCGCCCATTGATTGCCTTCAGACAGAAACACTTCCAATCAGTGATGACCTTCACAGACAGAAACACTTCCACCCAGTGACTACCTTCACACACAGGAACACTTCCATCCAGTGATTACCTTCACACACAGTAACACTTCCATCCAGTGATTACCTTCATATATAGGAACACTTCCACCCACTGATTACCTTCGCACACAGTAACACTTCCATTCAGTGATTACCTTCACATACAGGAACAGTTCCACCAAGTGATTACCTTCACATACATTATAAACAATTCCACCCAGTGATTACCTGAACACAGAGAAACACTTCCATCCAGTCATTACCTTCAGACAGAAACACTTCCATTCAGTGATCACCTTCACATACAGGAAAACTTCCATTCAGTGATTACCTTCACATACAGGCAAACTTCCTCCACCCAGTGATTACCTTCACACACAGTCACACTTCCACCCAGTGATTAGCTCAGACAGAAACACTTCCATTTAGTGATTACCTTAACACAGGAACACTTCCACCCAGTGATTACCTTCAGACAGAAACACTTCCATCCAGTGATTACCTTCACATAGTAACACTTCCATCCAGTGATTACCTTCAGACAGAAACACTTCCATCCAGTGATTAACTTCACAGACAGAAACACTTCCCTTCAGTGATTATTTTCACACACAGGGACACTTCCATTCAGTGATTACCTTCACACAGTAACACTTTCACACAGTGACTTTCACACAAAGAAACACTTACACTCAGTCATTACCTTCACAAACAGTAACACTTCCATTCAGTGATTACCTTCACAGACAGAAACACTTCCACCCAGTGATTACCTTCATAGAGAAACACTTCCATTCAGAGATTACCGTCACACTCAGAGAAACACTTCCATTCAGTGATTACCTTCACACACAGGAACACTTCCACCCAGTGATTACCTTCACACACAGTAACACTTCCACCCAGTCATTACCTTCAGACAGAAACACTTCCATTCAGTGATTACCTTCACATACAGGAAAACTTCCATTCAGTGATTACCTTCACATACAGGCAAACTTCCATTCAGTGATTACTTTCACAGAAAGAAACACTTACACTCAGTCATTACCTTCACAGACAGAAACACTTCCACCCAGTGATTACCTTCATAGAGAAACACTTCCATTCAGAGATTACCGTCACACTCAGAGAAACACTTCCATTCAGTGATTACCTAAACACAGGAACACTTCCACTCAGTGATTACCTTCACACACAGAAACACTTCCATTCAGTGATTACCTTCCGAGACAGAAACACTTCCATTCAGTGATGACCTTCACAGACAGAGACACTTCCACTCAGTGATTACCTTCACACACAGGAACACTTCCACCCAGTCATTACCTTCACACGGGTAACTTACTTCCCGCAACTCATTACCTTCAGACAGAAACACTTCCACTCAGTGATTACCTTTACATGGAAAACTTCCAGTAGTGATTACCTTCACACACAGGAACACTTCCTCCGCCAAGTGATTACCTTCACACACAGTCACACTTCCACCCAGTGATTGGCTCAGACAGAAACACTTCCATTCAGTGATTACCTTAACACACAGGAACACTTCCGCCCGAGTGATAACCTTCCAGACAGAAACACTTCCATCCAGTGATTGCATTCACGTAGTAACACTTCCATCCAGTGATTACCTTCAGACAGAAACGCTTCCATCCAGTGATTAACTTCACAGACAGAAACACTTCCCTTCAGTGATTACTTTCACACGCAGGGACACTTCCATTCAGTGATTACCTTCACACAGTAACACTTTCACACAGTGACTTTCACACAAAGAAACACTTACACTCAGTCATTACCTTCACAAACAGTAACACTTCCATTAAGTGATTACCTTCAGACAGAAACACTTCCACCCAGTGATTACCTTCACAGACAGAAACACTTCCATTCAGGGATTACCTTCACAAGACATAAACACTTCCATTCAGTGATTACCTTCACACACAGGAACACTTCCACCCAGTGATTACCTTCACACACAGTAACACTTCCACCCAGTCATTACCTTCAGACAGAAACACTTCCATTCAGTGATTACCTTCACATACAGGAAAACTTCCATTCAGTGATTACCTTCACATACAGGCAAACTTCCATTCAGTGATTACCTTCACATACAGGCAAACTTCCATTCAGTGATTACTTTCACAGAAAGAAACACTTACACTCAGTCATTACCTTCACAAACAGTAACACTTCCATTCAGTGATTACCTTCACAGACAGAAACACTTCCACCCAGTGATTACCTTCATAGAGAAACACTTCCATTCAGAGATTACCGTCACACTCAGAGAAACACTTCCATTCAGTGATTACCTAAACACAGGAACACTTCCACTCAGTCATTACCTTCACACACAGAAACACTTCCATTCAGTGATTACCTTCAGACAGAAACACTTCCATTCAGTGATGACCTTCACAGACAGAGACACTTCCACTCAGTGATTACCTTCACACACAGGAACACTTCCACCCAGTCATTACCTTCACACAGAGTAACACTTCCACCCAGTCATTACCTTCAGACAGAAACACTTCCATTCAGTGATCACCTTCACATACAGGAAAACTTCCAATCAGTGATTACCTTCACACACAGGAACACTTCCTCCACCCAGTGATTACCTTCACACACAGTCACACTTCCACCCAGTGATTAGCTCAGACAGAAACACTTCCATTCAGTGATTACCTTAACACACAGGAACACTTCCACCCAGTTATAACCTTCAGACAGAAACACTTCCATCCAGTGATTACCTTCACATAGTAACACTTCCATCCAGTGATTACCTTCAGACAGAAACACTTCCATCCAGTGATTAACTTCACAGACAGAAACACTTCCCTTCAGTGATTACTTTCACACGCAGGGACACTTCCATTCAGTGATTACCTTCACACAGTAACACTTTCACACAGTGACTTTCACACAAAGAAACACTTACACTCAGTCATTACCTTCACAAACAGTAACACTTCCATTCAGTGATTACCTTCAGACAGAAACACTTCCACCCAGTGATTACCTTCACAGACAGAAACACTTCCATTCAGGGATTACCTTCACAAACAGAGACACTTCCATTCAGTGATTACCTTCACACACAGGAACACTTCCACCCAGTGATTACCTTCACACACAGTAACACTTCCACCCAGTCATTACCTTCAGACAGAAACACTTCCATTCAGTGATTACCTTCACATACAGGAAAACTTCCATTCAGTGATTACCTTCACATACAGGCAAACTTCCATTCAGTGATTACTTTCACAGAAAGAAACACTTACACTCAGTCATTACCTTCACAAACAGTAACACTTCCATTCAGTGATTACCTTCACAGACAGAAACACTTCCACCCAGTGATTACCTTCATAGAGAAACACTTCCATTCAGAGATTACCGTCACACTCAGAGAAACACTTCCATTCAGTGATTACCTAAACACAGGAACACTTCCACTCAGTCATTACCTTCACACACAGAAACACTTCCATTCAGTGATTACCTTCAGACAGAAACACTTCCATTCAGTGATGACCTTCACAGACACCACACAAAATGACTGTATTACCCAAATTTACTAGCGTCAGGAAATACTCGTTTCATCCGGCGGCCATATGAACAACGTTTGAAATCTACGTATCATCTGGCCGTCAGATTTACACACGTTTAAAGGGGTGTTAAAATAAACCAACATTCAACTCTGCATTTACATGTATTTTACAGGTGTGTAAATCTGGCCATTGTTTTCATGTGTTTCCTAACATGTGTAACATATGTAAATGCTGTGATTGTAGGACATGCATTTCAATACCCTTGAAATCTCGTATGACCAGGGTTAGATTTGTCATATATTTAGCACATGCGTAAATGGTTGGAAATGGGTAAATATAGTGTTACATGATTAGCACTACCTTAACATGTATTTCAATGGTTCTGTAATGTAACTGTCACATAGGGTTCGTTAGCGCGTTCGAGCACGCCATAATGGACTGAGATAATTAGAAACACATGGTGAAGTGATACCCATGACTGAGCACAACTAATAACGTGCGTGTCTTTCTTGACATACACATGGTGTCTGTTTAAAAGGTTCAAATATCGGGTCTATGGGCCAGAGCGATATGTATGTTAGGGATTGTGTGTGTGTGTTCGAGGGAGAGGGTGTGGCATGGGGTAGGCCTAGGGTTGGGTGGTGGCCATGGGTCGGTGTTGGGATACTGATAAGTCTTTCTGACCAGTAGGTAATATCGTTTATCCTTTTTGTAATGGAAATTACATAACAGTTTATATAACTGACCTTAGGTACACTTCTTATATATGCCATACAAGGAGACACTGCTAATTACAATAAAACACAGACAGATGTGTTCACACAGACATGAACCGGTAGGTCCCTAATTTTAGTGCTCACTTGTATGAGTTATCCGACTGATCATAACTGAACAAATTTCATTATCTATACTTTCATAAAGGATATTACAATGTATTAATGATTCCCAGTGTAAATAACTGTTGTAAATGTGTGAACATGCACATACTTGGTATGACCTCTTTTTGATTCGGAATACAGGTATTATCCCATACGGTCGTTTTCTCAAATTTCAGTTACCCGACGGAATATACTGTAGACATATTTTGTTTCCATCTCTTGGGTAGACTATAGAAAATTGTAGTGATTGCAATTAGCTCATAATTTTCATAATGGACCTATTTTGTTCCATCTCTTGGGTAGACTATAGAAAATTGTAGTGATTGCAATTAGCTCATAACTAAGCAGTTTCGATAATTATTGAAAGCTTACTACCTGACAGCATTATGTTGCTCATGCGTTTTCTTTTTAGCTTTTGCTTTTTGCTGTCTAATTTGTTATACATTATATAATTATGTTAATCATTTTGGTATCTTAATATCATGGAATATAATGTGTACTTATTATTAAATCTATCAAAGTACCGAAACGTATTATCTGTATGCTTTACTGTTATTGGGTGAATCTGTTAAAAGTACCTGCGAACAGAATTTCCAGAAAATAGAAACTGAAAATTACTAGATAAATGGAAAACTAAATTGGATAAAGATCGGAAACAATCATGTTTTGTATTCCTCTTTTTATATTATCAGTGTGCAGATCACGTCACGTCACTAACATAAAAACCGAAGGATATATAGTGACCAAACTGGGTTCAATCTTGAATGCATAATAAATGTACCAATGTATATTCTTTAATAGTATCAAGGAATGATTGGGTACGCTCGTGGTTAAAGCGTTCGCCTGTCAGGTCAAAAACCGGTGTTTGATTCCCGACATAGGCACATTAAGACTGAAAATATGTTATTTTGATAAAAGGCAAAGATCTTAATTTCAACTGAAAAAAGAGACGAAGTAATTTGGAAGATTCACAGACTAACAACATCTATATTGGGGCTACAGGTGCAGGAAGCATCTTCAATTATAAAATCACATTTCACAAACATCAGATAATAAAGGTTTAAATGACAAGCATATTTATTGGTATCTTGCCGAGCTCTGTCCTCTCTCAATGCAGTATAACCAGAGTGCTGTGGTCACTACCTCAGGTGGCCAAATTCAGCCATCTCCTTACTTTACAGTATTTTCTTACAGACATATAAATGGAAAAATAACTTTTACGGGTTTGGAAAGAGTAGGGGAAAACACGTGCAAAGTATTAGTCAGCTGAGATTATCCTTCAAAAACATCCTATGTACAACAATCACTTATCATTATGTGTAACCAAAGCATTACAAAAAGGCCATATTTCTAGACAGCATAACATCACCTTTGGCCGGAGTTTCAAATAATTTGACACCGAAAGCCTGTCAGTTAACGCAAAGGAAATAACCCATGTGTTTTAAAATGATGCCTTAATCATAGTCACAATGAAGTGTAGGTTGCCATGCATTTTCTAGGCTGTCTCACAGTCCCTGAACCACATTATTTCCCCTACTGTCAAGCCCTCTCTGCAATGCTACAGCCTTAATTGAAGCAAGTCTAGATCTCCTCAGGTCCAGGGCCTGTTAACATCTGCAAGAAACCTAACTCACTTTGGGGGTCGGTTTACAAAGTAAACATATCTAACTGCCATGGCTAGCCGGACTTAATCTCGTGTCTCTCTGAGGCTCCATTTCAATTTAAATGGGTTTGTTTGCTACGATCAAAATTATATATATTCAGACACTAAGCGTTAGTCTATGTATTTTCCAGTATGATGGAAATACTAATATTTACCAAATAAAATACTAAAGGAGCCTTTTTCCAAGCAGTGACTTAACGCCATACATAGCTAGACTTGCTTAGGTGATAGACTTCACATAAGGCATCATAGATATTTCACAAACATGGTACAGGACCCTTAGTCTCATTAGCTTATTGCCTCACCACTTGCGAATTAAGCGTTGGCAGATGTAAATGTTACTGGAGATGTTGGTCCCGCCAGCTGTGGGTGTTTGGTATATGGCACTCCATAACCCGAACCCTGCAGTGAGTTTTTCTAGAGACAGAAGGGGAAAAAATATCTTTCTGTGACTGTGATACAGACTGGGAAAAGATATGGAAAACCAAAAATTTGGACAACAAACCATTGTTTAGGTCTTTTAATTGTAAATATGATTCAAATAGCTTAACCTAGATTTCGATATCCTCCGAATGTACATTTGGTGGAAAATATTCATTTAACCCGAGACAAGGGCGAATATTTATATATAATTTAAGTAATTTAACAGCACTAGTATCCATTTTGTCTTTTGTCTTCAACCCGTCAGAACTAGATCAACAACTAGTCTCTGATATGAACATATTTCACAGAATAAAAGTTCATAATAAAAAAATATATAATATAGTGAAAAGGTGCCCTGGGACTTTCTCCTGAAGCTGTGGAAATCTAGACTTGCCACAATTTGTAGACTTGCGTGAGCTTGGATATATTTGCTTCAGGGTCTGTATGACAGGCGATGCCCCAACATACGCTCAGTCACATGTGTCTCCAGGTCACGGAGAATCAGTGGTTAGAGGCCCGTATTGCAATTCTCGTGCGTTTGCCAGGCGCGTAGCAAGCCATTTTTTTTCGTGCAAGCCCTATGGGCTGCAAAGCCTTATATTTAGGTGGTATTGAGGGCTTGCTCAACTTTCATTTTTTATGAGACCTGAAGAGTTATCGTTTGACGTTTGATGATTTTGATAGCTTCAAAATATTGTGGAAAAACTTCCGCCTGTATCCCCTCTTAAATTTCATTCTAGTCAAATCATATCACCTGAATATATATTCCTCATCTGCTAAGGACGAGTTTTAACGTGTTTTGTTAATTGTATTTGAACATGCTGAAAGACGTATTCTACTTCTAAAAATCCCACTAAAAGAAAGTGTTCCTCCTCATTAAAATGTAGGGAGAGCGGGCTGGATACGGACGGAAGTCTTACCACCATGGACATTGAAATGTGATTTCCTCATATACAAATATGTTTGGACATCGTTTACACATGTCTGCTGCACTGATACAATACCATACATCGAGTATTTGGTGTTTTTTCTAAAATAAATGATAAGCAAATGAAAAATAAACAACTGCATTTCAGTGATGATTCACATATAATCATGACTGTAACAAAACATCCACATACATGTCGATGGAAACACAATCATCACTGAAAGTTATGATATGAAGAATAACCTGTTTACTGTACATGGTAATGCTTTAATCAAAGAATATTGTAGACAGTACGATTCGTAGAGGGATTTCCACTTTTTAAATGGAACGTGTTTGTACGTATTTTTGGCAAAAATTATAAGAAAAATGATTTTTAAGGAAAGATCATGTGTAAGCTCGAGCTGTTTTTTATAACGGTAACTACGCCCCTGTTTGCATATGTGTTGTTGACGCGGCATTGACGCCTTGCAACATCACTGTTTGATTATGATTCACAAAAATATGCCCATGATCTGGTTGGAATCGTGCCACGGATTAGCACATATTTATCATGAAACACAGGTTTTTATGTAGGTGGCTTGAAATTCGTTTTTACAACTCTTTTTTTTTACAAAGGCCTATAGGTTCGATCACAATACATTTCGTTTTACAGCTTCTTTTTTCTTAACATGCTCATGTCAAAACTGATTTAAATTCTAATCGCAGATTAAGGAATAACCCAATAAATAGTATGCTAAATTATCGTTACCATGACAACCCTGTGATATTTCACCTTATGTAAGAGAGTAATGCAGATGATACTGTCGGCCTTAAATTTTGATAAGTTGCTTCATCGCTATCAATAAACACTGGGTATTTATACAATTATATGTGTGATCAAAGGCCATATGATAGATTATGTGGCCTCTGGTGTGATGGAGGAGAACTTGCACTAGCTTTCCCGATAGTCTGAACACATGTATGTACCGGGAAACCGGCAGATACCTTTAGAAGAAAGTGTTTGCCCTACCTGTAACAACGATGTCCCGTGGGATATAATGTGGGGATGAATGACATGTACTTTTATCTTGGCCCGTTTATGATGATACGTACTGCGATTTTTCACAATAATCCCTCTGGCAATCAGATTGAAGGTACGTTTTAAACATAACCGGCATTTCTATTATTGTATTTATAAAGTTCTTCGAACGTTCTCCATATACGTCCGTCATATACATAGCGCACTGCCCTTTTCTCTTTTGATCTTCTCAAACGACTGTGACAAGTTCAAAGAATCCTGGTCAAAGTAGAAAAGTCGTAAGACTATTCCATACAATTCTATAACTTACACATTGTACCCTAAATGGGTAGAGCTTTCGTTCGGGGGAATATCAGAAGGACAACGATACAGTTATTTCCAATGTTGTAGAAAGATCTCCACTTACTTAGGAAAACACTGAGATATTGTAGTCATGTCGGAATGATATTTTCTGCCCCTGTCAGATCAGAACTTGAACATGCGATGTCCGCGTCTGTGTCAGACTAAAGGCCTATAAGATGTTTAGCAACACTGGGGCGTAATAGCCATAGATCTTCTCCAAACAAGGGAATATACATCTTGTGAGAATGACTTCTTCGACAGGGAAATTTACAGCAATGCTACATCACAATTACTTACGTGATATTTACTCGCAATCTGAGTTATGGATCGTCAATTTAAACAGGACAATATAGACGAATTTCACAAAAGGCACGGGGGTCCAACATGCCTATGATATACTCAGAGAACGCACCCACCTGTGCTATCCGCAAATGTTTACCGCTACTCGATAAAATCACTTTTTCATTTCATGTCTCACAGAATATATAATTTGATATGACATTGTTTCTTATTGTATACTTTTGCGTTAGTGAAACAAACTTTAAAGTTTATGTATGGCGTTATCACAGCAAAGGCTGAGCGAATGGAGAAATAACCCTGTTCAGGCACCGTGAGACTATTAAGAAGGTCACATGCAGTGCAATAATATTCCAATTATGTACTGCCACAAAATATTTTACTGTAGATGCGCGAGCTGAACAGACTTAAGAAATTACGAGTTGGTTCGTGTAGCATATTTGGCTGTGCTCCAAGAGAGGCAAAGTGCTATTCTTTTGGGGCAGCTAGGGACACTTGCGAGGACAAAGGGGCAACGCATCGCCCTTTGTTCAACATTGAACCTTTCAATTCCTCGAAACATGCACCTCACAACATTTGCCAACACCACAGACAAGGCGTAACTGATACTGGTAGTAAGAGCGAGTGCAGCTTAATAAGGCGTGTTAGCTTGCGTAATACCGCTTTCTTTGTCAGGCTCTTTGGTGATAGGAATATTGAGGTCATGTGAACGTTGATTTCAAACGTACTAAAATGTGGGAAAGTGAAATTGCATGAGCCAAGTAATTCACATGATGGAAACATATGATCATCTTGCTTGAGTACAGGTAACATGATGGTGTATGAACCGTTCATATACATTCCCCTGAAATCCGGTATGATACATAAATATCTAAGGTGTGTAAACATTTGCAAATTTAAAAATTTACATGTGTTTCCCCACCTAAGTAAATTCACATGTTTCCAACCAGAGTAAACTCGGAAATTTCAGCACCCATTGAAATTCAAAGGAATGCATTGGAAATACTGTAAGATCATGTATTTACCGGGGTATCTGTTTTGCAATTCATATTTGGAAATCCCTGACAATCCGGTCAGGGCATACATGAACGAGGTGCTTGTGCATACGAAAATGTACGATGAGCATATGTTTCAAAGGTATAGATTCATATGAAATATATGCCGGAAGTTAGGAAATATCTGAAAACAGACGTAAATCCGGTCACGGCATGTATTTCCTACTGTATTTACGTTTATTTCAATGGTTTACTATCCGGTTTACTGAAACAGTAACACTTCCACCCAGTCATTACCTTCACACACTGTTACACTTCCATTAAGTGATTACCTTCACATACATGAACATTTCCACCAAGTGATTACCTTCACATACATTATAAACACTTCCACCCAGTGATTACCTTCACAAAGAGAAACACTTCCAACCAGTAAATACCTTCACACACAGAAACACTTCCATTCAGTGATTACCTCCACAGACAGAGACACTTCCACTCAGTGATTACCTTCACACACAGTAACACTTGCACCCAGAGATTGCCTTCACACACAGTAACACTTTCACCCAGTGATTACCTTCAGACAGAAACACTTCATTCAGTGATCACCTTCACATACTGGAAAACTTCCATTCAGTGATTACCTTTACACACAGTAACACTTTCACATAGCGATTACCTCACACAGAAACACTTCCATTCAGTTATTACCTTCACAGACAGAAAAACTTCCACCCAGTGATAACATTCACAAACAGTAACACTTCCTAATAGTGATTACCTTCAGACAGAAACACTTCCATTCAGTGATTACCTTTACAGACAGAAACACTTCCTAATAGTGATTACCTTCAGACAGAAACACTTCCATTCAGTGATTACCTTCACAGACAGAAACACTTCCACTCAGTGATTACCTTCACATACAGGAACACTTCCATTAAGTGATTACCTTCACACACAGGAACACTTCCATCCTGAGATTACCTTCAGACAGAAACACTTCCACTCAGTGATTACCTTCACAAACAGTAACACTTCCACCCAGCGATTACCTTCAGACAGAAACAATTCCATTCAGTGATTACCTTCACAAGACATCAACACTTCCTACCAGTGACTACCTACAGACAGAAACACTTCCATTCAGTGATTACCTTCAGACAGAAACACTTCCATTTAGTTATTACCTTCATAGACACAAACACTTCCACCCAGTGATTACCTTCACAAACAGTAACACTTCCACCCAGTGATTACCTTCACACGCAGGAACACTTCCACCCAGTGATTACCTTCAGACAGAAACACTTCCATCCCGTGAGTACCTTCACACACAGAAACACTTCCACCCAGTCATTACCTTCACACACAGTAACACTTTCACCCAGTGATTACCTTTAGACAGAAACACTTCCATTCAGTGATTACATTCACATACAGGAACACTTCCATCCAGTGATTACTTTCAGACAGAAACACTTCCATTCAGTTATTCCCTTCATAGACAGAAACACTTCCACACAGTGATTACCTTTACAGACAGAAACACTTCCTAATAGTGATTACCTTCAGACAGAAACACTTCCATTCAGTGATTACCTTTACAGACAGAAACACTTCCACACAGTGATTACCTTTACAGACAGAAACACTTCCTAATAGTGATTACCTTCAGACAGAAACACTTCCATTCAGTGATTACCCTCACAGACAGAAACACTTCCACTCAGTGATTACCTTCACATACAGGAACACTTCCATTAAGTGATTACCTTCACACAGAGAAACACTTCCATCCTGAGATTACCTTCAGACAGAAACACTTCCATTCAGTTATTAGCTACATAGACAGAAACACTTCCACTCAGTGATTACCTTCACAAACAGTAACACTTCCACCCAGCGATTACCTTCAGACAGAAACAATTCCATTCAGTGATTACCTTCACAAGACATAAACACTTCCTACCAGTGACTACCTACAGACAGAAACACTTCCATTCAGTGGTTACCTTCAGACAGAAACACTTCCATTTAGTTATTACCTTCATAGACACAAACACTTCCACCCAGTGATTACCTTCACAAACAGTAACACTTCCACCCAGTGATTACCTTCAGACAGAAACTTTTCCATTCAGTGGTTACCTTCACATACAGGAACATTTCCACCAAGTGATTACCTTCACACGCAGGAACACTTCCACCCAGTGATTACCTTCAGACAGAAACACTTCCATCCCGTGAGTACCTTCACACACAGAAACACTTCCACCCAGTCATTACCTTCACACACAGTAACACTTTCACCCAGTGATTACCTTTAGACAGAAACACTTCCATTCAGTGATTACATTCACATACAGGAACACTTCCATTCAGGGATTACTTTCAGACAGAAACACTTCCATTCAGTTATTCCCTTCATAGACAGAAACACTTCCACACAGTGATTACCTTCACAGACAGAAACACTTCCTACTAGTGATTACCTTCAGACAGAAACACTTCCATTCAGTGATTACCTTCACATACAGTAATACTTCCACCCAGTGATTACCTTCAGACAGAAACACTTCCATTCAGTGATTACCTTCAGACAGAAACACTTCCATTCAGTGATTACATTCAGATACAGGAACACTTCCATTCAGTGATTACCTTCACACACAGGAACACTTCCACCCAGTGATTACCTTCACTCACAGTAACACTTCCATCCAGTGATTACTTTCAGACAGAAACACTTCCATTCAGCGATTTCCTTCACAGACAGAAACACTTCCATTCAGTGATTACCTTCACACACAGGAACACTTCCATTCACTGATTGCTTTCACACACAGTAACACTTCCACCCAGTGATTACCTTCAGACAGAAAC
Organism: Haliotis rubra; assembly: GCF_003918875.1. NCBI lineage: Eukaryota > Metazoa > Mollusca > Gastropoda > Lepetellida > Haliotidae > Haliotis > Haliotis rubra. The sequence goes on from NW_025767641.1 coordinate 367,584, forward strand.
ACTTCCATTCAGTGATTACTTTCACACACAGGAACACTTCCACCCAGTGATTACCTTCACACATAGGAACACTTCCACCCAGTGATTACATTCACACACAGTCACACTTCAACCAAGTGATTACCTTCAGACAGAAACACTTCCATTCAGTGATTACCTTCACATACAGTAACACTTCCACCAAGTGATTACCTTCACATACATTATAAACACATCGACCAAGTGATTACCTTCACACAGAGAAACACTTCCACCCAGTGATTACCTTCACACACAGGAACACTTCCACCCAGTGATTACCTTCACACACAAGAACACTTCCATTCAGGGATTACCCTTACACTCAGGAACACTTCCACCCTGTGATTACCTTCACATACAGGGACACTTCCACCCAGTGATTACCTTCACACAGAGAAACACTTCCATTCAGTGATTACCTTCACACACAGGAACACATCCACCGAGTGATTACCTTTACACACAGGAACACATCCACCCAGTGATTACTGTCACACACAGGAACACTTCTACCCAGTGATTACCGTCACACACAGAGAAACACTTCCATTCAGTGATTACCTTCACACACAGGAACACATCCACCGAGTGATTACCTTTACACACAGGAACACATCCACCCAGTGATTACTGTCACACACAGGAACACATCCACCCAGTGATTACCGTCACACACAGAGAAACACTTCCATTCAGTGAATACCTTCACACACAGGAACACATCCACCCAGTGATTACCGTCACACATAGGAACACATCCACCCAGTGATTACCTTCACACACAGGAACACTTCCTAGCAGTCATTACCTTCAGACAGAAACACTTCCATTCAGTGATTACCTTCAGATACAGGAACACTTCCATTCAGCGATTACCTTCACACACAGGAACATTTCCACCCAGTGATTACCTTCACACACAGAGAAACACTTCCATTCTGTGATTACCTTCACACGCTGAAATATTTCCAGTCCACGATGTTGACTTAGCGGTGTCTGAGTAGACGCAGGTTCGGTTGTCATCGGGAAAAGGTGTGAATCCAGGTCTTGTACACCTGTAAGCCACAACCTTGCCCTGCTCGTAGCTGTCAAATATTTGCTCCGATCCCCCGGGAGTACCTGGATCCGGGCACTTCGTAGCTGGAAACACAACAATGCCCATATTGTCTGTCTATAGGTTCTCAGATGTACTTTTACACCACGCCCATTCCACCATCGTCTTGAAAACAAATGTAGATACTACGACTGCCTTATCATCTGCATATTAAAATCAAACGTCAATCATCATCACTGTACTATATTTACTGCACTTCCAGACATGATACACGCACATGTGGATATTTACCTTTGCAGGTGAGGTTACCAAATCCCCATCGACCATTTTCTCGGCATCTCACAGTGGTGGAGTTTTCAGTCGATACCCCAGATAGTGTCGCCCCTGTACTGCAGCTGAACTCAAAGTACGTCCCAAACGTTGACCCTGTCGTCTCGAGGTCCGGCTTGTTAAGGCCAGCGATGTCCTCCACAGGTCCACAGTCAACAACTGAAACATTAGTAAACATACATTTCATGAGTCCACAAAACTCAAATGTTTACTGACGAATGAATTCTTGCATTGACTTGATCGGGTTTGCCTGTACCCACACTTACCACACGTACTCACGACTTGCGACCACTTGATGTCTTCACGTGACTGTAACTTTCGAACACATGGTACCAACACCGAAACTACAGGGCGGGTCATTAACGTTCTGCTTTCATACTTGGGTGATGTAACTGTATGCAAACATGCAGCATCCTTCCCACAATCATCACAAATGAGCATTGACTACATCATCAGCATGCATTGAAGAATCACTTTCACATACAGTGAAAGTATTAGAAGGGCTTTCTTACAAATTACCGCAAAGCAATTACCATGGCAGTACCAAAAGTAGCACCAAAAGTTTTATCTTAAATAAAATATAAGAAGTGATTAAAGCAATGAAGACAATGAACATCACTGTCATGCTTTATCTCACCTGAACAGATGGGGGAGTCGCCTTGTCAGGTGTATCTCTTGATCTCACTGTCATGCTTTAACTCACTTGGACAGATGGGGGAGTCGCCTTGCCAGGTATATGTCGTTGTCTCACTCTCATGCTTTATCTCACCTGAACAGATGGGGGAGTCGCCTTGTCAGGTATATGGCTTGATCTCACAGCCATACATTATCCCACCAGGACCGATGGGGGAGTCGCCTTGTCAGGTATATGGCTTGATCTCACTGTCATACATTATCCCACACGGACCGATGGGGGAGTCGCCTTGTCAGGTATATGTCTTGATCTCACTGTCATACATTATCCCACCCGGACAGATGGGGGAGTCGCCTTGACAGGTATATCTCTTGATCTCACTGTCATACATTATCCCACACGGACAGATGGGGGAGTCGCCTGCTCAGGTATATGTCTTGATCTCACTGCCATACATTATCCAACCCGGACAGATGGTGGAGTCGCCTTGTCAGGTATATGTCTTGATCTCACTGTCATACATTATCCTACCCGGACAGACGGGGGGGTCGCCTTGTCAGGTATATCTCTTGATCTCACTGTCATACAACATCCCACCCGGACAGATGGGGGAGTCGCCTTGTCAGGTATATGTCTTGATCTCACTGTCATGCTGTAACTCACCGGAACAGATGGGGAAGCCGCCTTGTCAGGTGTATCTCTTGATCTCACTGTCATGCTTTAACTCACCTGGACAGATGGGGGAGTCGACCTGTCAGGTATATGTCGTTGTCTCACTCTCATGCTTTATCTCACCCGAACAGATGGGGGAGTCGCCTTGTCAGGTATATGTCTTGATCTCACTGTCATACATTATCCCACCCGGACAGATGGGGGAGTCGCCTTGTCAGGTATATCTCTTGATCTCACTGTCATACATTATCCCACCCGGACAGATGTGGGAGTCGCCTTGTCAGGTATATGTCTTGATCTCACTGTCATACATTATCCCACCCGGACAGATGTGGGAGTCGCCTTGTCAGGTATATGTCTTGATCACACTGTCATACATTATCCCACCCGGACAGATGGGGGAGTCGCCTGCTCAGGTATATGTCTTGATCTCACTGCCATACATTATCCCACCCGGACAGATGGGGGAGTCGCCTTGTCAGGTATATGTCTTGATCTCACTGTCATACATTATCCCACCCGGACAGATGGGGGGTCGCCTCGTAAGGTACATGTCTTGATCTCACTGTCATACATTATCCCACCCGGACAGATGGGGGAGTCGCCTTGTCAGGTATATGTCTTGATCTCACTGTCATACATTATCCCACCCGGACAGATGGGGGAGTCGCCTTGTCAGGTATATGTCTTGATCTCACTGTCATACATTATCCCACCCGGACAGATGGTGGAGTCGCCTTGTCAGGTATATGTCTTGATCTCACTGCCATACAATATCCCACCCGGACAGATGGGGGAGTCGCCTTGTCAGGTATATGTCTTGATCTCACTGTCATACATTATCCCACCCGGACAGATGGGGGAGTCGCCTTGTCAGGTATATGTCTTGATCTCACTGTCATACATTATCCCACCCGGACAGATGGGGGGTCGCCTCGTAAGGTACATGTCTTGATCTCACTGTCATACATTATCCCACCGGACAGATGGGGAGTCGCCTTGTCAGGTATATGTCTTGATCTCACTGTCATACATTATCCCACCCGGACAGATGGGGGAGTCGCCTTGTCAGGTATATGTCTTGATCTCACTGTCATACATTATCCCACCCGGACAGATGGTGGAGTCGCCTTGTCAGGTATATGTCTTGATCTCACTGCCATACAATATCCCACCCGGACAGATGGGGGAGTCGCCTTGTCAGGTATATGTCTTGATCTCACTGTCATACATTATCCCACCCGGACAGATGGGGGAGTCGCCTTGTCAGGTATATGTCTTGATCACACTGTCATACATTATCCCACCAGGACAGATGGGGGATTCGCCTGCTCAGGTATATGTCTTGATCTCACTGTCATACATTATCCCACCCGGACAGATGGGGGAGTCGCCTTGTCAGGTATATCTCTTGATCTCACTGTCATACAATATCCCACACGGACAGATGGAGGAGTCGCCTTGTCAGGTATATGTCTTGATCTCACTGTCATGCTTTAACTCACCTGAACAGATGGGGGAGTCGCCTTGTCAGCTGTATCTCTTGATCTCACTGTCATACATTATCCCACACGGACAGATGGGGAGTCGCCTTGTCAGGTATATATGTGATCTCACTGTCATACATTATCCACCCGGACAAATGGGGGAGTCGCCTTGTAAGGTATATGTCTTGATCTCACTGTCATAGATTATCCCACCCGGACAGATGGGGGAGTCGCCTTGTCAGGTATATGTCTTGATCACACTGCCATACATTATCCCACCCGGACAGATGAGGGAGTCGCCTTGTAAGGTATATGTCTTGATCTCACTGTCATACATTATCCCACCCAGACAGATGGGGGAGTCGCCTTGTCAGGTATATCTCTTGATCTCACTGTCATTCATTATCCCACACGGACAGATGGGGGAGTCGCCTTGTCAGGTATATCTCTTGATCTCACTGTCATACATTATCCCACCCGGAGAGATGGGGGAGTTGCCTTGTCAGGTATATGTCTTGATCTCACTGCCATACATTATCCCACACGGACAGATGGGGGAGTCGCCTTGTCAGGTATATGTCTTGATCTCACTGTCATACATTATCCCACCCGAACAGATGGGGGAGTCGCCTTGTCAGGTATATCTCTTGATCTCACTGCCATACATTATCCCACCCGGACAGATGGGGGAGTCGCCTTGTCAGGTATATCTCTTGATCTCACTGTCATACATTATCCCACACGGACAGATGGGGGAGTTGCCTTGTCAGGTATATGTCTTGATCTCACTGTCATGCTTTAACTCACCTGAACAGATGGGGGAGTCGCCTTGTCAGGTGTATCTCTTGATCTCACTGTCATACATTATCCCACCCGGACAGATGGGGGAGTCGCCTTGTCAGGTATATGTCTTGATCTCACTGTCATACATTATCCCACCCGGACAAATGGGGGAGTCGCCTTGTAAGGTATATGTCTTGATCTCACTGTCATAGATTATCCCACCCGGACAGATGGGGGAGTCGCCTTGTCAGGTATATGTCTTGATCACACTGCCATATATTATCCCACACGGACAGATGGGGGAGTCGCCTTGTAAGGTATATGTCTTGATCTCACTGTCATACATTATCCCACCCAGACAGATGGGGGAGTCGCCATGTCAGGTATATCTCTTGATCTCACTGTCATTCATTATCCCACCCGGACAGATGGGGGAGTCGCCTTGTCAGGTATATCTCTTGATCTCACTGTCATACATTATCCCACCCGGACAGATGGGGGAGTTGCCTTGTCAGGTATATGTCTTGATCTCACTGCCATACATTATCCCACACGGACAGATGGGGGAGTCGCCTTGTCAGGTATATGTCTTGATCTCACTGTCATACATTATCCCACCCGGACAGATGGGGGAGTCGCCTTGTCAGGTATATCTCTTGATCTCACTGCCATACAATATCCCACCCGGACAGATGGGGGAGTCGCCTGCTCAGGTATATGTCTTGATCTCACTGTCATACATTATCCCACACGGACAGATGGGGGAGTCGCCTTGTCAGGTATATCTCTTGATCTCACCATCATACATTATCCCACCCGGACAAATGGGGGAGTCGCCTTGTCAGGTATATCTCTTGATCTCACTGTCATACATTATCCCACCCGGACAGATGGTGGAGTCGCCTTGTAAGGTATATGTCTTGATCTCACTGTCATACATTATTCCACCCTGACAGATGGGGGAGTCGCCTTGTCAGATATATGTCTTGATCTCACTGTCATACATTATCCCACCCGGACAGATGGGGGAGTCGCCTTGTCAGGTATATCTCTTGATCTCACTGTCATACATTATCCCACCCAGACAGTTGGGGGAGTCGCCTTGTCAGGTATATGTCTTCGTCTTGCTGTCATACATTATCTCACCTGAACAGATGGTGGATTCGCCTTGTCAGGTGTATGTCATTGTCTCACTGTCATGCTATATCTCACCTGGACAGATGGGGGAGTCGCCTTGTAAGGTATATGTCTTCGTCTTGCTGTCATAGGCACAGTAGAGGGTCTTGTTGAAGGTGGAGTTATCCTCCTTCCTGCACTCTATAACCACCTTGCCCTTGAACGGAACAGGAGTTGTCGGGACAATGCGAACCGCCCTCTCCTTCTGGACATCCGTCCCTTGGCTTGTCTGTGCTGAGCAGGTAACAGCTGTAATGATGAAAGGAGAATGACACTGACAATATCAACACGGGCACTGTAACAGCTGTAATGATGAAAGGAGAATGACACTGACAGTATCAACACGGGCAATGTAACTGCTGTAATGATGAAAGGAGAATACCACTGACAATATCAACACGGGCAATGTAACTGCTGTAATGATGAAAGGAGAATGACACTGACAATAGCAACACGGGCAATGTAACTGCTGTGATGATGAAAGGAGAATGACACTGACAATATCAACACGGGCAATGTAACTGCTGTAAGGATGAAAGGAGAATGACACTGACAATATCAACACGGGCAATGTAACTGCTGTAAGGATGAAAGGAGAATGACACTGACAATATCAACACGGGCAATGTAACTGCTGTGATGATGAAAGGAGAATGACACTGACAATATCAACACGGGCAATGTAACTGCTGTGATGATGAAAGGAGAATGACACTGACAATAGCAACACGGGCAATGTAACTGCTGTAATGATGAAAGGAGAATACCACTGACAATATCAACACGGGCAATGTAACTGCTGTGATGATGAAAGGAGAATGACACTGACAATATCAACACGGGCAATGTAACTGCTGTAATGATGAAAGGAGAATGACACTGACAATATCAACACGGGCAATGTAACTGCTGTAATGATGAAAGGAGAATGACACTGACAATAGCAACACGGGCAATGTAACTGCTGTAATGATGAAAGGAGAATGACACTGACAATATCAACACGGGCAATGTAACTGCTGTGATGATGAAAGGAGAATGACACTGACAATATCAACACGGGCAATGTAACTGCTGTGATGATGAAAGGAGAATGACACTGACAATATCAACACGGGCAATGTAACTGCTGTGATGATGAAAGGAGAATGACACTGACAATAGCAACACGGGCAATGTAACTGCTGTGATGATGAAAGGAGAATGACACTGACAATATTAACACGGGCAATGTAACTGCTGTGATGATGAAAGGAGAATGACACTGACAATATCAACACGGGCAATGTAACTGCTGTGATGATGAAAGGAGAATGACACTGACAATATCAACACGGGCAATGTAACTGCTGTAAGGATGAAAGGAGAATGACACTGACAATATCAACACGGGCAATGTAACTGCTGTAATGATGAAAGGAGAATGACACTGACAATATCAACACGGGCAATGTAACTGCTGTGATGATGAAAGGAGAATGACACTGACAATATCAACACGGGCAATGTAACTGCTGTGATGATGAAAGGAGAATGACACTGACAATATCAACACGGGCAATGTAACTGCTGTGATGATGAAAGGAGAATGACACTGACAATAGCAACACGGGCAATGTAACTGCTGTGATGATGAAAGGAGAATGACACTGACAATATCAACACGGGCAATGTAACTGCTGTGATGATGAAAGGAGAATGACACTGACAATATCAACACGGGCAATGTAACTGCTGTGATGATGAAAGGAGAATGACACTGACAATATCAACACGGGCAATGTAACTGCTGTAAGGATAACAACAGTTGGGCATGTACAGTATGTAACACAGAAAACATGAAACAGCTGAATATACAAGTGACAAAATCAGTTGGTGAGATAAACAAGATAGATTGTTCTACGGATTGTAATATAGAGGTTGTATATCCATAGGACTTTATACCTTGTTACTTCAATCATGTATAACATGCTAAGCCCAAATTTGAATACCTAACTGAGATATTTTGGTCAAACATATGGATTTCAATTTCGAACTTTAGGATGCAGTGTTACCGTGCCACCCAGCTGTAACGTCAGCCCACCCACTCACCTGTGCAAGTAGGATCAGATCCAGACCAGGTTCCAGATGGCTGACATGTCCTCGTCTTATCTCCGCTCAAGGAGAACCCCAGCTTGCAGCTGTACATAATCTCATCCTGGTAGAAGAAGGTCTGCTTCTCACTGTGCAGGACGCCATTGGTGACATCACTAGGACGAGGACACGTGTTCCCCTGAAATACGGATGATGTGGAATAAAACGAACGTTGAGAAAATGACGCTAAAAGTAATTCCCAGGCGTGAAGTAATTATTATACGATATTTCTATAGCGCACATATCCACGCAACTAGTGCATGATCAAGGCGCTGGTATGTTTTCCCTCGATCATTGCATGTCAATCTCAACTCCCTGGGAGTATACAACTCTTGCAGCCATTAGGCACACCGAGTTATTGTGGCCCTCTCATCCTAACGAGGTACCCATTCACAGCTTGGTGGACAAGTCCAAGTTTACTGCACGTTGCTATACCCGCAACTAGGTGTTTGCACGTATTCATGTGGCCACCATCTGGTCATACACCAACGGATTCGTGGGTTCTTTTAAGTGCACAGGGTTGTGTACTGTACACTAGGGGTTGTGCCAACACTGAAGGAGTCTGCACACAATGTTGACTCCAAGGTTTCTTCACCCGGTCACAGGTGGGCTCGATCCCGACATCTAAACCTCGCTGGATCACTAGCCTGGCGCCTTAGCCAGCTCGCCCACCTCGCCCCTGACAGAGTAATGAAGGTAATAAACACGGAAATCAGCCACGTTTGCTACCTGGCCCTTCAGTATTCCAGCTGTGCTGTAGCTAGCTATGACCTGCGCTGTCATGACCAAGCATGATATTGTGTTGCACCTTCTAATTACGTCCCACCTATACTAGGAACTGCTGACGTTGCTGCTTTGACCATACGCGCCTTGACATTGTTTTATGTGTCCTGCAAATTAAAGTCCATCCAAGCTATCTGATGTCTTTAACTCAGTAGTTATGTCATCATGATATGTTAAGTGTCCACATTACCACCACTGTCGCTACTGAAGCTACTCACGGACACACGAGTGGTTCACACGGTACACGTCAAGTCTCCGGAGACCAGTCTCCCCTTCCACGATGTACTTCGAGTTGGTTCCATTTTCAAACAGTTGGTATCCGTCCTTGCAGGTGCAGGTGTAGGATCCCGCGGAGTTGTTGCAGCTGTGCTGGCAGCCGCCGCTACCGTCACTGCACTCGTTGATATCTGTGACGTAAGCCTAAGTAGTCACCAACCCATAGTACATCGAACCACTGCTCGCCGAGGTTAGCCCAATGTTAACTTGAAATACACTGCATCACTTCACCAACCAACAGTACCTGTAACCACTGCTGGCCGAGGTTAGCCCATTGTTAACTTGAAGTACAATGTAGCTTTCATCATCTCAACAGTTCAGAAGATTGTGATGATGCTTGCAGCGATTTTCAGTTAACTTTTAAATTGAATGCATTTTGTTTTCAGAGTATGAATCCTTTATTCAGTGGTAGGTACTAATCCCCACCCTTTTTGTCCGAATACCCTGCACGGTTGGTCGACAGTACCCGGGTTACCGGAGCCCTTAATGGGCCCCCAAGAGGGACCAGGGGAGACCTTGGGTCTTTGATAAGTGCCATGGGGGCTTGACTGATTGAGGAAATTGAAACTTGCATTTCCGAATTATGCCCCCAAAATCAATACAAAACATGTTTTTAACATGTCACTTTCGACTGCAGTACTCTTTCGCTACACTGCAATGGAGTGTATGAGCAATGGAGAAATACCATCATGCACAGAGGAAGATCTCACTGAAATACTGCACATATTTTACTGAGTTGATATTGAACATAACTAAATACATGTAGTACACTCGAACCTTCACACTGCACGGCAGTCCCTGGTCTGTAGCCCTGTCTGCACACACACTTGTGGGAGCCGACATTGTTCATACAGGTCTGTGTAGACAGGCAAGGGGACTTGGTGACACACTCGTCTTCATCTGCACAAAATATATCACATGAAGGTTTCAACGAAGACCAAATATTGCTGGGAAACTTCTGACACATGCGATGAATATCAATCAGAGTTAAACAAGTTTAACGTTAGAGGAGAAGTGTATACCCCAGCCTGCCTATAACTCTAGTTCTTCTCACCTCAATGAAGTTATTACACAGATTACACAAACAAGTTCTGACATCCCACAGGTGAATATCTCCAGCTAATGTTTCTGGCCCTTCAATGTAGCTTAGTTACCGGAATTCACTATACATACCCACGCAGGAGACTTCCTCAAATCTGCCGTCTGCTTTACACGTGAGGACGGCTTCTGTTTTGTTTGTAGTGGAGGCCCAATAGCCATTCCGACACGTCAGAGTTACCGTGTCCTCGAAATCAGCTGGCTTCTCCACGTTCAGGGAGCCCATTGAAATTTCAGGGAGTGGACATTTGATCCCTGGGAAACAGATATAAAATATACATGTAGTTACATCAATAAGCGGATTGGTAGAACACATGTAAATCTGTAATAAATGAATATTGTATTTTTTCCCTTGAAACAGCCTGTTTTAGTGGTATTTACTTATACATTTTCTATATGACTGTGTTTGGTTTGGTGTGCTCCAGTTGGTGTCGCATCATTTCTTCAAGTTGCCTGACACGTGACAATGTGTGTTGTTTCATATGTGTAAAAGCTAATAATTCGGCTACTTACTGATATATGAAATAAATAAATAGGTCTCACAAGAGGCTGCTGTGCATTTCTAGTGATATCTTGTGGCAGCAAATGATTGAAGAGCTCGTAAACTGTCGAGAGTTGCCAGCCGCATCAAGTAAACCTTAGAGTTACCGCCCTTGTATTCATGAACATGGTAGCTTTGTTCGTTTGGGATGTTTCGGGATGGAGTAGTTTCAAGACAAAGGACTATTCCAATACAACAGCAAGAAGAGGTCGATTTGAAGGATCTTGTCAGCTTGCCGATTTCCAAAAGAACCGCACTTCCAACATCATAATCAATATAGAGACCTGTTTCAAGACATCACACCGTGGCATTTTGATTCGGAAACCTCAGTCAGTCCGTTTGGAAATATACTCATGCCAATACTGGTTGTCACCCCCACCCCATCCCCACCCTAACCCCTTTACACCTATTACCCCACCCCCCTCTCCAATTAAAAAAATTGAAGGGGGTGACAGCCAATATTGACATGAGTATAGTACAGCAATGTTTTATTGATCAAATGTAGTAACTTACTGTTTTCATCATTTAGTTTCGTGCAAATCGATTTGATCATGGGTTATTTATTTCCGTAATGTAATTACAAACGTAGGATGTAATGGCGAAGATCCAGACGGATTTGTGGATAATACTTTGGACGGAGAAGAAGAAAATAGCATCCTGTTATAATGACGTAATGTTCGCGCAGTATCTGTTGATGCCGATAAAGGTTAAACTAAACGAACATGTACATGCTGTCATCACAGTCAATGTCGCCTGGGACGTCATAGGTATGGTCTGTGTTTACTCTCACAACTGGGGCAGTGTTGATATGGTCTCTGTTTACTCTCACGACTGGGGCAGTGTTGATATGGTCTCTGTTTACTCTCACAACTGGGGCAGTGTTGATATGGTCTGTATTTACTCTCACAGCTGGGACAGTGTTGATATGGTCTGTATTTACTCTCACAACTGGGGCAGTGTCGATATGGTCTGTATTTACTTTCACGTCAGGGGCAGTGTTGATATGGTCTCTGTTTACTCTCACGACTGGGGCAGTGTTGATATGGTCTCTGTTTACTCTCACGACTGGGGCAGTGTTGATATGGTCTGTATTTACTCTCACAGCTGGGGCAGTGTTGATATGGTCTACACTGACTCTCTCAAAGCGACGGTTTTCATATATGTTGTAAGGTGGACGAACTGTCTAAGACACCGCACTAGTAAGAGAAAGGGGCCTGGATTAATCCCCACTTCTGACCGGGTGTAGAAACCTTGGAGTTAACATTACTTGCAGGCTCTTTCAGGATTGTCGCAACATTGGTGGTGTCCTTGGTGTGGTACCCCCTTACTGTCACATGTGGGGAGGTATTTAAATAGTATGTAAGTACTGTTACAGGTGGGGGGGTACTCTCACAACTGGGGCATTGTTGATATGGTCTGTATTTACTCTCACAATTTGGGCAGTGTTGATATGATCTGTATTTACTACCACAACTGGGGCAGTGTTTATATGGTCTGTATTTACTCTCACACCTGGGACAGTGTTGATATGGCCTGTATTTACTTTCACAACTGGGGCAGTGTCGATATGGTGTGTATTTACTCTCACAACTGGGGCAGTGTCGATATGGTCTGTATTTACTTTCACGACTGGGGCAGTGTTGATATGGTCTGTATTTACTCTCACAACTGGGGCAGTGTTGATATGGTCTGTATTTACTCTCACGACTGAGACAGTGTCGATATGGTCTGTATTTACTCTCACAACTGGGACAGTGTTGATATGGTCTGTATTTACTCTCACAACTGGGAGAGTGTCGATATGGTCTGTATTTACTCTCACAACTGGGGCAGTGTTGATATGGTCTGTGTTTACTCTCACAACTGGGGCAGTGTTGATATGGTCTGTATTTACTCTCACAACTGGGACAGTGTTGATATGGTCTGTATTTACTCCCAAAACTGGGACAGTGTCGATATGGTCTGTATTTACTCTCACAGCATGGGCAGTGTTGATATGGTCTGTATTTACTCTCACAACTGGAATAGTGTCGATATGGTCTGTATTTACTCTCACAACTGGGGCAGTGTCGATATGGTCTGTATTTACTCTCACAACTGGGGCAGTGTTGATATGGTCTGTATTTACTCCCAAAACTGGGAGAGTGTCGATATGGTCTGTATTTACTCTCACAACTGGGGCAGTGTTGATATGATCTGTATTTACTCTCACAACTGGGGCAGTGTTGATATGGTCTGTATTTACTCTCACGTCTGAGACAGTGTTGATATGGTCTGTATTTACTCTCACAATTTGGGCAGTGTTGATATGATCTGTATTTACTACCACAACTGGGGCAGTGTTTATATGGTCTGTATTTACTCTCACACCTGGGACAGTGTTGATATGGCCTGTATTTACTTTCACAACTGGGGCAGTGTCGATATGGTGTGTATTTACTCTCACAACTGGGGCAGTGTCGATATGGTCTGTATTTACTTTCACGACTGGGGCAGTGTTGATATGGTCTGTATTTACTCTCACAACTGGGGCAGTGTTGATATGGTCTGTATTTACTCTCACGACTGAGACAGTGTCGATATGGTCTGTATTTACTCTCACAACTGGGACAGTGTTGATATGGTCTGTATTTACTCTCACAACTGGGAGAGTGTCGATATGGTCTGTATTTACTCTCACAACTGGGGCAGTGTTGATATGGTCTGTGCTTACTCTCACAACTGGGGCAGTGTTGATATGGTCTGTATTTACTCTCACAACTGGGACAGTGTTGATATGGTCTGTATTTACTCTCACAACTGGGACAGTGTCGATATGGTCTGTATTTACTCTCACAGCATGGGCAGTGTTGATATGGTCTGTATTTACTCTCACAACTGGAATAGTGTCGATATGGTCTGTATTTACTCTCACAACTGGGGCAGTGTCGATATGGTCTGTATTTACTCTCACAACTGGGGCAGTGTTGATATGGTCTGTATTTACTCCCAAAACTGGGAGAGTGTCGATATGGTCTGTATTTACTCTCACAACTGGGGCAGTGTTGATATGATCTGTATTTACTCTCACAACTGGGGCAGTGTTGATATGGTCTGTATTTACTCTCACGTCTGAGACAGTGTTGATATGGTCTGTATTTACTCTCACAACTTGGACAGTGTTGATATGGTCTGTATTTACCTCACGACTCGGGCAGTGTTGATATGGTCTGTATTTACTCACACAGCTGGGGCAATGTTTATGTGGTCTGTATTTGCTCTCACATCTGGGGCAGTATCGATATGGTCTGTGTTTACTCTCACAACTGGGGCAGTGTTGATATGGTCTGTATTTACTCTCACAATTGGGGCAGTGTTGATATGGTCTGTATTTACTCTCACAACTGGGGCAGTGTTTATATGGTATGTATTTACTCTCACACCTGGGGCATGGGTTGATATGGCCTGTATTTACTCTCACGACTGAGACAGTGTCGATATGGTCTGAATTTACTCTCACAACTGGGGCAGTGTTTATATGGTATGTATTTACTCACACCTGGGGCAGTGTTGATATGGTGTGTATTTACTCTCAACTGGGGCAGTGTCGATATGGTCTGTATTTACTTTCACGACTGGGGCAGTGTTGATATGGTCTGTGTTTACTCTCACAACTGGGGCAGTGTTGATATGGTCTGTATTTACTCTCACGACTGAGACAGTGTCGATGTGGTCTGTATTTACTCTCACAACTGGGACAGTGTTGATATGGTCTGTATTTACTTTCACAACTGGGAGAGTGTCGATATGGTCTGTATTTACTCTCACAACTGGGGCAGTGTTGATATGATCTGTATTTACTCTCACAACTGGGGCAGTGTTGATATGGTCTGTATTTACTCTCACGTCTGAGACAGTGTTGATATGGTCTGTATTTACTCTCACAACTTGGACAGTGTTGATATGGTCTGTATTTACTCTCACGACTCGGGCAGTGTTGATATGGTCTGTATTTACTCACACAGCTGGGGCAATGTTTATGTGGTCTGTATTTGCTCTCACATCTGGGGCAGTATCGATATGGTCTGTGTTTACTCTCACAACTGGGGCAGTGTTGATATGGTCTGTATTTACTCTCACAATTGGGGCAGTGTTGATATGGTCTGTATTTACTCTCACAACTGGGGCAGTGTTTATATGGTATGTATTTACTCTCACACCTGGGGCATGGTTGATATGGCCTGTATTTACTCTCACGACTGAGACAGTGTCGATATGGTCTGAATTTACTCTCACAACTGGGGCAGTGTTTATATGGTATGTATTTACTCTCACACCTGGGGCAGTGTTGATATGGTGTGTATTTACTCTCACAACTGGGGCAGTGTCGATATGGTCTGTATTTACTTTCACGACTGGGGCAGTGTTGATATGGTCTGTGTTTACTCTCACAACTGGGGCAGTGTTGATATGGTCTGTATTTACTCTCACGACTGAGACAGTGTCGATGTGGTCTGTATTTACTCTCACAACTGGGACAGTGTTGATATGGTCTGTATTTACTTTCACAACTGGGAGAGTGTCGATATGGTCTGTATTTACTCTCACAACTGGGGCAGTGTTGATATGGTCTGTGTTTACTCTCACAACTGGGGCAGTGTTGATATGGTCTGTATTTACTCTCACAACTGGGACAGTGTTGATATGGTCTGTATTTACTCTCACAACTGGGACAGTGTCGATATGGTCTGTATTTACTCTCACAGCATGGGCAGTGTTGATATGGTCTGTATTTACTCTCACAACTGGAATAGTGTCGATATGGTCTGTATTTACTCTCACAACTTGGGCAGTGTCGATATGGTCTGTATTTACTCTCACAACTGGGGCAGTGTTGATATGGTCTGTATTTACTCCCAAAACTGGGAGAGTGTCGATATGGTCTGTATTTACTCTCACAACTGGGGCAGTGTTGATATGATCTGTATTTACTCTCACAACTGGGGCAGTGTTGATATGGTCTGTATTTACTCTCACGTCTGAGACAGTGTTGATATGGTCTGTATTTACTCTCACAACTTGGACAGTGTTGATATGGTCTGTATTTACTCTCACGACTCGGGCAGTGTTGATATGGTCTGTATTTACTCACACAGCTGGGGCAATGTTTATGTGGTCTGTATTTGCTCTCACATCTGGGGCAGTATCGATATGGTCTGTGTTTACTCTCACAACTGGGGCAGTGTTGATATGGTCTGTATTTACTCTCACAATTGGGGCAGTGTTGATATGGTCTGTATTTACTCTCACAACTGGGGCAGTGTTTATATGGTATGTATTTACTCTCACACCTGGGGCATGGTTGATATGGCCTGTATTTACTCTCACGACTGAGACAGTGTCGATATGGTCTGAATTTACTCTCACAACTGGGGCAGTGTTTATATGGTATGTATTTACTCTCACACCTGGGGCAGTGTTGATATGGCCTGTATTTACTCTCACAACTGGGGCAGTGTTGATATGGTCTGAATTTACTCTCACAACTGGGGCAGTGTTGATATGGTCTGTATTTACTCTCACAACTGGGGCAGTGTTGATATGGTCTGAATTTACTCTCACAACTGGGGCAGTGTTGATATGGTCTCTCTGTTTACTCTCTGTTTTCATATATGTTGTAAGGTGGACGAACTGTCTAAGGCACCGCACTAGTAAGAGAAAGGGGCCTGGATTAATCCCCACTTCTGACCGGGTGTAGAAACCTTGGAGTTAACATTACTTGCAGGCTCTTTCAGGATTGTCGCAACATTGGTGGTGTCCTTGGTGTGGTACCCCCTTACTGTCACATGTGGGGAGGTATTTAAATAGTATGTAAGTACTGTTACAGGTGGGGAGGTATTTAAATACTATGTACGTACTATCACAAGTGGGGAGGTATTTAAATACTATGTGCGTATTGTGACAAGTGGGGAGCTCGAGGTATTTAAATACCCTGTATGAACAGTGACAGTTGGGGAGCTATTTAAATACTCTGTACGACCTGTTTCAATTTAGGGGTTGTTTGGTATATAAATAATCTGTACGTACTGTTACAGGTGGGGAGGTATTTAGATCCTATGTGCGTATTGTAAACAGTGGGCAGGCATTTAAATACTATGTACGAACTGTGACAAGTTGGGAGGTGTTTAAATACTAAGTACTTAATGTCACGAGTGGAAAGGTATTTAAATACTCCTTACGTACTGTCACAGGTGGGGAGGTATATAAACACTATGCATGTACTGTCACGAGTGGGGGGGGGAGGTTTATTTAAATACTATGTACGTACTGTCACAGGTGGGGAGGTATATAAACACTATGCATGTACTGTCACGAGTTGGGGGTATTTAAATACTATGTACGTACTGTCACAGGTGGGGAGGTATATAAACACTATGCATGTACTGTCACGAGTGGGGGGGAGTTTTATTTAAATACTATGTACGTACTGTCACAAGTGGGGAGGTATATAAACACTATGCATGTACTGTCACGAGTGGGGAGGCTTATAAATACTATGTATGTACTGTAACAATGTTAAATACTCTATACAAGCTGTTTCCATTGGGCGGAAGGGGGTCTATAAAAGCTCTGTGAGTACTGTGGGGAGGTATTTAAATACTCTGTACATACTGTGACAAGTGGGGAGGTATTTAAATACTCTGTACGTACTGTGAGATGTGGTGAGGTATTCAAATACTCTGTACGTACTGTCACGTGTTGGGAGATATTAAGACACACAGTACGTACTGTCACAAGTACGGAGGTATTTGAATACTCTGTACGAACTGTAACACGTGGGGACGTATTAAGATACTCAGTACGTACTGTGACAAGTGGGGAGTTATTTAAATAGTATGTAGGTTCTGTCAAATGTAGGGAGGTATTTAAATACTGTGTACGAACTGTGACAATTGGGGTGCATTTAAATACTCTGTACGTACTGTCACAGGTGTGGAGATATTTTAAATACTATGTACGTACAGTTACAAAGGTGGGAGGTATTTAAATACTCTGTATGTAATGTGACTTTTGCGAGGTATTTAAATACTATGTACGTTCTCTCACAAATGGGGAAGTATTTAAATAATCTGTACGTACTGTCACAAGTGGGGAAGTATTTAAATACTCTGCACATGCTGTCACAATTTGGGAGGTATTTAAAACTGTGTACGTTCTGTGGCAAGTGGGGGGTATTTAAAAACTTTGTACGTACTCTGACAAGTGGGGAGGTATGTAAATACTCTGTATGTACTGTCCCTAGTGGGGAGGTATTTAAATACACTGTACCTACTTTGACAAGTTGGGAGGTATATAAATACTATGTACGAACTGTGACATTTGGGGAGGTATTTAAATACTATGTACGAACTGTAACAAGTGGGGAGGTGTTTAAATACTCTGTACGAACTGTGACAATTGGGGAGGTATTTAAATACTATACTAGCCAAAGAAAGAAACTGTGCATTGTCAAAATATTATCCCAGTTGAAAAGTAAGATAACAATGTCAAAGGTACATATACACTTTAATGGAGGGATCATGAGACCATAACAAGTCGGGAGAATTTCAATTGAAAAGTCAATCACAATGAGGTCACGAGTCCACATGCGGAACAGGGGTCAAACGACCATGTCACAAGCTCAAAAACGGGGAGGTCTACCATCGGCATTGAGAACATCAGTGCATCGACGACGCATAGAGCCTATCAAACCTGCAAGGAAGGCTTGTGGGATGTCACGCCAGATTCTCTCAAATTTTGTTGCAAGGTCAAGGACGTTATCTGGCGGATGAGGAAGACGACGTAGACATCGATCCATCTCGTCCCAAACACGCTCTATCGGCGAGAGCTCCGGTGAATTTGCAGGCCAAGGCAGTAAGTCAACGTTGTGGTGTTGCAAGAAATCCATAGCAACCTTTGCCGTATGAGGGTGGGCATTGTCCTGTTGGAATGTTAACCCAGGGCCATAACGTTGCAGAAAAGGAATTGCCACAGGTCGAAGAATCTGATCCCTGTAGCCCACACCAGTTAAGCTGCCCTGAACAATCACCAAAGGAGTTCTTTGGCGTGCTGATATTGCACCCAAAATCATCACGGAACCACAACCAAAGGGATTACACTCCAAGACACAGGCCTGTGCATAACGTTCTCCAACGCGTCTATAGGCACGTTGACGGCTATCACTATGGGAAATGTTAAACCTGGACTCATCTGTAAAAAGAACTTTTCTCCACCAAAACAAGCGTCAGCGGACATTATTTCGGCACCACATTCGGCGAGCTTGTCGATGACGTTGTGTCAGGATAGGCCGTATGGCGGGACGTCGTGGTCTGATCCCGTGATGACATAAACGTTGTCGAACTGTGATGGGGTGGATACGGCTAAGTCCTGGGATGGTTCGGGCAGTCATCACTGCAGTCTGAAACCTGTGGCGAAGATGGATCACCCTTATCCATATGTCCTGTCTTGGCGTTGTTACACGTGGACGTCCAGAACGTGACCGATCGATGACGTCATTTGTGTTCTGGTAGCGTCTCACCAGTGCAGAAATGGTGTTCCGGTGGCAGTGGAAATGTGTAGCCACTTGTCGTTGAGACATTCCCCCACGGACCATCCCAATAGCCTCATGACGTTGTGCAGACGTGAGCCTTGGCATGCCTTGCGTTTCAATAGCCGTTTAATTTTTTGAACGATCGCAAGGGCAGGGGTTGAGCTTTCCAAAGTGACAGCATTGTGTGGCATTCATTTGCTCTGTTTCTCTTTCCCGGAATTCACGTGCAACAACGTATTGCACGTCTCAAGGACGAACCCACTGACATCACGGAACGTGGCACGTGCATGCATGTTGGATACATGTCACTAATCTCTGAGTTTAAATCCTTATGTGTCTACACAGGTTTGATAAATTTAGATGTTACATTTTTGTATGCACAGTTTCTTTATGTGCCTAGTATATGTACGAACTGTGACATTTGGGGAGGTATTTAAATACTATGTACGAACTGTAACAAATAGGGAGGTGTTTAAATACTCTGTACGGACTGTCCCAAGTGGAAAGGTATTTATAATCTGTACGTACTTTCACAAGAGGGGTGGTATCAAAACGCTCTGTGCTTACTTTCACAAGTGGGGCCGGTATTGCTCCACACGTTGGTAGCGTTGCAGAGTCTGCGCGAGGATCCTTTAATCTCATAGCCGGCCCTGCACCTGTATTCCACGATTGCCCCGTAGGACGTCGCATCTGTCTTCGTGATGATGTTGGAATCAGCATTCGTCACATCAGGAGCAGCACCACACGTGACAGCTAAGGGGAGGCCAAATCATTTGCGGTGTGATATGTTGTGTCAATAGGTTAACATGTATTAACTAGCCTTGAACATACAGTGTCAGTTTATTATTATGAATTCATAATTTATGTCCATATTGTTAACATTACACATTTGTGCTATTCTACAATATTCTACGTCTTCCTGAAGATATGGCAGTAGATGCAATCAAAAGTGACATCGAAAGTCAACAAACATTTGTGTTTGTGCGAACTCTTCCCTTTCTACAAATAAAAACAGTTCAAACCTCAATCTTAAACAACCCTTTATTGGGAAAAACAGGCTATACGACCACGATTCATGTTTTCCTAAAACTAGACTTCGGGTGTATATTTAAAAAAGAATAGGTTCAAATACTCCATTGATACTTACATGTCATTTCTAACATTACGACGTTTCTTTTGCCTTTCAGTATATAATGCAATATGTGCCAATCACTCCAGTATGTGTTATTTGTTGATTATTATTTATCATTTCTATAGATACATACATTCACATGAGGGAAGCGTCTGCCATTTGCCGGATGTACTACACGTCACTTCCGGTGTCCCTTGCATCGTGAAGCCATTGTAGCATTCATAGACAGCTGTACTGTTATACATAACACTTCCACTGTAGTTCTTCACGAAACCAAACGCAATGGCCTCCGGGGCTCCACAGTACACCACTGCAATGGGACCAATCGGCATTGAGACAGATATCATACCAATGTTTTACATTTCAAACTATGTCTGTTTTACGACTGGCACTCCTCAGTTTCTATAAGTGTGATCTTAAATTATCAAGGTGAGAAGACGGTTTGTACAAACATGGATCTAGTATTAAAGATGGTCTACGAAAATGTGAAAGCGAGTGTACGAACATTCCGCAATGTAAATTTAGATAATTTTGTTTGTCCAACTAGCGTTGGCAAGGTTGTGTTCTGAGCCCTTTTCTTTTTTCACTTTTTCTGAATGAATTCATTTGTGAAATCACAACCTCTTGTACAAATGGTATCCAGTTATTCTGATTCACTTGAATTTTACTTTTGTTTCAGGACGATGTTGTTCTTTTTATCTTATTCAGTAATTGACCTTCAAAAACAAACTGATTTTTAGAACGCTATTGTGACTCTTTGTCACTTTCGGTTAACATGAAAAAAAATCAAAGGTGATGTTTATAGAAATGGCCGGAATCTCTCAAAAACAGAAATATTTCTCTATAAATGTTCTCCGATAAAAATTAATAAATCACACAATTATGTAGGTCTGTCATTCACAAGATGACTTTCTTGTTAAGCACATGTAGAAGATTCAGCTTTTACGGCCTAGAAAGTACCAATGTCAGTACAAAGATGTCTTTTAAGCTTTCAATCTGTGTCTTATGATATGTAGGTAAAATATTACCTATATTGATGTATGGGTGTGAAATATGTGGTCTTCGTAAATATAACTGTATTTAAGAAAAGCTTTGTATCAAAACGTTTTGTTGATGTAAGAAGACCAACTAATATTCCTTTTGTGGAATTATTTCCAAAACATGGTTATACAGTTACACGTCCTATTTCTTATTGGTTAAAAGCTTTACACATGCTACCCATTGAAAACATATGTGTTATATAACACAAATGCTGCTGAGACTAGAAACAATCTCATTGGGCTACCCTTGTCAAACATCACTCCATTTGAAGGAGGACTTTGCCAAGCATGGATTGAAACAAAGCAAAGGAAACAAAGCCATATTCGTGTCACTTGTACCTCAGGCATTTAAAGATTGAACTGGTCAGCCAACTTAAAACAAAATATACGTTCGTACACATATTCGTTTTTCAAAGAACAATTTATTTGTGAAAAGTACCTCTATTGTGTAAACATTAAGTCAGTGAGAACAACATTAGCCCAGTTTCCTTGGTATTGTGATTTTATGTTTCACAAAGGAAATTTTCCTGCAGTAGATACTGTAGTCATGATGCTGCTGAAGATGCATATCATTTCCTTTTGGTATGTGATACAACGCTACATACCACCTGAATGTAGTAATTGTCCATCCAAGCAAACCTTTATAATTCTTGTAACACATGTTATATCGTCTTTCTCAGAAATATCCTTATGTCAGCGCCAAACAGGAATCTACTATGTAACCTTGTTTTGTTCGTTCACCATACTTTGTTAAAAGACAGCTCACCACTCTTACACTGGGAGGAGTATTTGTTTAAGATCATTTTACAGAGGCAGGCGAATGTGTTATAGGACGTCTAGCACTGAGAGGGGTATGTGTCATGGGGCTTCTTACTTTGGTAGCAGTATGTGTTGTAGGACGTCTAACACTGAGAGGGGTATGTGTCATGGGGCTTCTTACTTTGGTAACAGTATGTGTTGTAGGACGTCTAACTCTGAGAGGGGTATGTGTCATGGGGCTTCTTACTTTGGTAACAGTATGTGTTATAGGACGTCTAACACTGAGAGGGGTATGTGTCATGTGGCTTCTTACTTTGGTAGTAGTATGTGTTGTAATGCTTTTTACAATGTCAAGTTTAGGAGATATGTAAGAACATGCCTTAGTGAGGTATCAGATATATGAATCAGTTGACAGCTGCAGCGCGTCGACGTACCGAGACGTGATGTTATTGTGTTTATGATAACCAACCAGCATTTATTTGAGGACCAGCAGATGCTTGGAATACTGCCTAGATTGGCCCTTGGACTCAACCTAACAATGTAACATCTTCTCATAGTGTCCCTTTCCCTTTACTAACCTTTACCGTATTACTTCCCCTGAAAGTGTTTCATATCCAGACGGTGTAACTTCCCCTGAAAGTGTTTCATATCCAGACAGTGTTATTTCCCCTGAAAGTGTTTCATATCCAGACAGTGTTACTTCCCCTGAAAGTGTTTCATATCCTCACAGTTTTTACTTCACCTGAAAGTGTTTCATATCAACAAGTGTTACTTCCCCTGAAATTATTTCATATCCAGACAGTATTACTTCCCCTGAAAGTGTTTCATATCCTCACAGTGCTACTTGCTATCACAGTGTTACTTACCCTGACAGTGTTACGTGATATCACAGTGTTACTTGTTATAATAGTATTGTTTACCATGACAGTGTTACTTGTTATCACAGTGTTACTTGCCTTGACAGTGTTACTTGTTATCACAGTGTTTTTCACCATGACAGTGTTACTTGTTATCACAGTGTTATTTACCATGACAGTGTTTCTTGCTATCACAGTCTTACTTACCATGTCAGTGTTACTTGTTATCACAGTGTTACTTGTTATCACAGTGTTTTCACCATGACAGTGATACTTGCTATCACAGTGTTACGTACCCTGACAGTGTTATTTATACTAACAGTATTACTTGCCCTAACAGTGTTACTTACCCTCTGAGTGTTATTTACCTTGACAGTGTTATTTACCCTGACAGCACGTGTTACTTGCCCTCACTGTGTAACTTACCCTGACAGGTAGGATATCTCGGTTTATCCCACTTCCCTCCCTTCTCACAAAGGAAAGACACAGTAGCTTGTTGATAATATTCCTCCTGCTTGAACGAGTATCCAGTGTTGCAGTTGACAGTCACAGAGCTCAGATAGGCTGTAGCGGCAGATGACTGCGCCATGTTGGCCGAGGAGGGAATAGTAGGGCAGTCTGATGAAAGAGTAGCATATTTAACAATAATACAGACACAGAGCTCAGATAGGCTGTAGCGGCAGATGATTGCACCATATGTTCAGAGTCAGGAACAGCCGGACAATCTGGACAAATACAAATTATTTGTCAGTGATGTTCACTGAAATATATAAATCTTGGTATGTGAATGGAACACACATATTATGTTGAGCAAAATTGTAAACTTTAATGTAAAACGTAAAGTCGCAACAGTTAGGTTTGTCAGGGGTGAGTCTCGGGCATCTCCTGGAAATACAAGGGGCAGAAAACTGTTGTTTATCACACTAGGGGCTATATCGGAAGAAACTGGAACCATTTTAGGAGCGAACTTACACAGGCGACTGTGCTTATTGTGCACAAGGAAAAAAGACATTTAATTTACATGTTATATAATAGATACGTATGCAGTAATCCCTCCTTGTAAACACTGATATCTGATCATTTCACTGTAGAATCGATGATGCATATGTTGCTTGTGATACAAAAGACAAAGGGCGTAACAAACTGCAACCCTTGACAAAGAGGTTCCAGTTACATCTGTAAATGATAAATGCGATGGTGAAGAAGCAAACTAGATAAACAGACGTTAATTGGACTGAAGAAAGAGAAACCTCCAAATGCATTACCACAAGGAAACTTGTTCCTCATATTCTGACCGGAGGTCATCACCAAGGAATAGCCAATCAAGGACCTCGATCTCACTCGTGTTTCACCAACTTTCTCAAACGGATTTCTCACCGATAGGTGTGTGGGATACCTAATGTTGATCAGTGACGCTCACCTATTGAGAACTCAAACTGGAAACCCCCCTCGTCCTGGATGAGGCTAGACTTGAACCTGACGAAGAGAGTGTTGCCTCCGTTGACGCTGGGAAGAGATGACGTTAGGTTCCCGGTGTAGCCGCTGCCCGAGTGGAGGGCTGCAGCCGAGGCGTCGGAACCATTGTATATCTGTCGTATAGTGACATAGCAGTTACATATCGCTCTTCGGTAAAGGTTATAGCATTATCTGATTTATTGTATGAAGGTCTTAATATTCCAACTACTATAACCTTACAGACATCGTCAGTAATACAGAGATAATAATTTTACCAGATTACGTCTTTTTGATTTGTTTGCAAGACATGATGTCTGTAATAGTGTACCTCGATTAGATCCTTGCCAACGGTCTCCAGAACGAGGTAAAGGAATTTGACCATGAGGTTCCTGTTCGCATCACTCGGCGCCTGAATCTTCCAGGAACAGGTCACAGAGGTCGGGTATATCTTCTTGTTGAATCCAGGAGAGGTCACTGTGCCACTAGCTGCTTGTATCTCAACGTTGCATCCTACAGACGAGAGATGCATATATTTTCTTTACTTCTCGTTTAGAGCATGCATGAATCAATGACTCAACGATGCATCCTGGTGATGAATTCTATCGATTACATTATGCATTCCCCAACCGTTTATGTAGCAATAACCCACACTGATCATTGATATGTATAGTGCTAGATATCACATTAACCTCAGCTTACCATTCTTAACCCTGAGCTTAATGCCACGTCCCCCTCCAGACGTGTCTTTCCCTTTCAGGATAATCCGAATTTCACTGGCGGTGGAGAAATAGATGGCGGGTGAAGAGAGATCCGTCCGTCTGGAGGCCATCAGCAGTGAGTCGTCATACCCTTCCCCATTGTAGACCATCAGCATCCAGTCAGGGCCAAGGTCAACGTCCTCCACCTCAACAAAGCATATGCATAGTGCACAAGAGAACAAATATCATAATATTTATCAAGATTTCACCAATATTATGCTTTAAAAAATCGAAATCGGTTCACTTTTTCTGACATAACTTTTTTTAAACATTAAATATTGTCTATTTGTATGAAACCTGGACAAACTGAAACTGACTTTGTAATAATTACTGAACATCATTGAAAACGCACCACTACATAAAAGTTCAGATTATTAAAATCACGTGTAAGGAATTGATATTTTTGAGTGGATAATAACAGATGGACGACTGACAAAAACAACTACACAGAAAAGACGCTCATTCATTGAAATGTTTCACAGTCAGAAAGGATCAAACACACGTGGGGTCAAAACGAAAAGTCAATATCGCGTGTGACCGCCATTTGCATTGACACATGCAGTTCAACGTCTCCTCTTTGAGTCAATAAGCGTCCAAATAGAGTTCTTGAGGATGGCATTCCACTTCTGCAGTAGTGCAGCCTCAAGTTCCCTGTTGTTTCGCATCTGTTGTCGCCGCGAAAGACTTTGACCAATTTCGTCCCACAAGTGCTCCATGGGGGATACATCTGGCGACTGTGCTGGCCAATGAATAACCTGTATGTGTTGCTGGGCCAGATACTGCATGGAAAGTCTTGTTGTGTGTGCCTGTGCGTTGTCCTGTTGAAAAGTATGGACTTCTTGGTGGTGATTAAAGACAGATACGATGTGATTCTGAAGAATCTGCTCACGGTAATAAAGGGCATTAACTCTCCCTTAACAGACATGAAGGCAGTCCTGTGATTGTAATTTATTCCACCCCAGACCATGACACTCCCACCACCCAAAGGTCTGTCTGAACCACACACTCATCAGCATAACGTTCACCACGTCTACGCCAAACACGTAATCGGCCGTCAGCATTACGTAGATGAAGACGTGACTCGTCAGTGACTACCACACCATGCCATTGTTGTAACCTTTACTGAAAATGCCTGCTAGCCCATTGCATACGCTCATTACGGTGTCAGACCAGAATTGGTCCAACGTAAGGACGTCGAGCATGGAGCCCTGTAGCGTGTTGACGGCGTCGCATGGAGACACACACACACACACACACACACACACACACACACACACACACACACACACACACACACACACACACACACACACACACACACACACACACACACACCGTCAACCTTGAACAAGTGCAGCAGTCCTGGCAGTCGGCAGTGTTCAATCACTGATATGGACAATGTCAATATGGCGATCCTGATGGAGCGTCGTAACATGTTGTTCCCAAGGTCATTGAAGGTCACGGGTGCTGCCTGTCTACTGATGTCGTCTATGAAGCCTAACGATGGTGGACTGGCCAAGTCCACGTCGTCGAGCAATATCCCTGCTGCTGATGCCAACCTGAATCATGCCTAGTGCACGTTCTCTTTCGTGAGGTGTTAACCTCGGCATATCTGTCCTCGTTTCACAATCGTTAGAGAAGCAACGAGAATCGGTTCTCATACACCTGCTTTAATGTCACAGTCAGTAAGATTTCAGAATTAAATTCGCGCTTTTTTCATGGCGTGGCTGCATGTTGATGCATTTTGGAATTAGGAGTCATACTGTGAACAGGAATTTGTTTCTAAAGCATTTTTTCAACTGGACATTGTCATGCTGAAATCCATCTTGATGAAAATATGGACAATTTTATACTGGAGCGTCTTCAATGATGTTTAGTATATTTCCCAAACATACATGTTTCTGTCCACCAGCCTCGTAGCAATCACAGTTTGGCAGGTATTCTTGGGGAGCACTAGTTTGGGTTTAGCTTTTAACAGCACAATGCATTATTGATTTAAAGGCTGGTGAAAACAACAATGCTACTTTCTTCGACAAAGGTTTTTAGATCAGGAAATAGATATTTTATGACCGTTTAGCTATATACAACCTGGATGTACCTCCTGGCACCACGGCAAGGTTAATGGAGATGAGGTATCGTTTGAATTATTACAAGATGTATTGGAGGAACATCCATAAGTTTCTTGTTGATCTTAGAAGAAGTCATGAATATATCAAAGATACGTCTTGAAATATCTTGAAGAGTCGGTTACTTGAGCAGCTGTTTACCCCCGTTTGATGAGCAGGGAGCCTCCCGCTACTCCAAGATAAATAATTTTGTAAGACTGTACACTCGATGTGTGCACTCCCCGAAATCTGTACACTGAATGGAGGATTTGTACCATGAATGTGACACTTGTATTGTCGGAGCTTGAGACCAGGGTGCCATTGTACAAAGCGATCTTAGCGCTAAGGTGACCGTAACTCCCATACCTTAACATAGGCTTAAGGTAGTCTTAGCGCTAAGGTTGTTATGTACAACGACACCCAGGCACTCAAGTCGGCATTGTTAGCTGTGTTGTGTATGAGATCAACTTACCATGAGTGTGACAATTGTATTGTCTGAGCTGGACACCAGCCACTCAAGTCGGCATTGTTAGCTGTGTTGTGTATGAGATCAACTTACCATGAGTGTGACAATTGTATTGTCTGAGCTGGACACCAACCACTCAAGTCGGAAACCACTGGGTGGGGTACTGGGGAAGAATGGCGACGTCAAGTCTGTCCAGGAAGACCCAGCAGTCATAGGGCGGACGTCCGTCGAGAGGTTATTGTTAGCTGTGAAAAGAATCCACAAAAATATAATACAAAGAAACACTTAAAGAAGGAAAAGGCAAGCTGTCCCAACACAATCTACAAACTTACATGACGACCAGGTGAGGTCGAAGCCAAATGTTGTAACGGAGGAGTCGGATGTAAGACGTAGCAGCATCATGTTGTTGGTGCTGAAGATAACCTTGTTGCTGAGGCTGCCTGTCAGTGTCTCCAACACCCGGGTGTCCAGTATCGTCTGGCCCCAAACCCTCACCTCCAGTATATCCACCTTATCTTCCAGGCGCACTGAGCTGAACTGAAACAAGCAAAACACCAGTTAATCACGCTCTGCATCTCCTCACTCCATATTAGACAACAAAAACATGCAAATGAGCAACTTGTAGAGGACCCCTGATATACACGTTCCCCGATGCTATC
Organism: Haliotis rubra; assembly: GCF_003918875.1. NCBI lineage: Eukaryota > Metazoa > Mollusca > Gastropoda > Lepetellida > Haliotidae > Haliotis > Haliotis rubra. The sequence continues at coordinate 396,372 of NW_025767641.1, forward strand.
GCAGCGTTCCCAGATATCCCTACCACTTCAAACAATATGCTACATGTAGAGACAATGAAATAGTCCAGAGTAGAATGATGATATTATCTAGCATATTTCATCACGAATGTATATATACGATATGCTGAGAGCGTTACGCCTCCAACTGCGGTTATCTCCCTGTGTACCGTGACTCCAAGCTGTGTTCCAGGAGGTGAGATGATGGTCCACATACAGTCGGCGTTGTTGGCGTAGCCGCTGAAGTAGTTGATTCTGCCACTGGCGCCGGTCTTTATAAATGTACAGTTTGAACCTTAAACATAGATGAAATGTCACAAATGTCATTTCCATATGAATTGCTATTTTCAGTGTGGATAATATCACAGAATAAATTGTTTCTAAACATGTAACTAACTCTGTAAAATGAAGAAATGACCTGGGAGGAACTGCTTTGTGTGCTACAAGGATATATAGTACACCTGGCACAGCTCCAGTACATTCTGCTCATTGTGCCACTACCTGCATCTTCTGACATGAAACCCTTGCCTGTTGTTCTCGTCAATTGTCCTAGTGGGTTCAAGTCGGATTCCTTGACGTCTAGCAACTCTCCTTTACTTACACGAGGGAGATCTTCACAGATGAGACTTAGAATTCCATGTTGATATTGTCTCTCATAATGAACTTACGTTGCTGCCCAATACAGACAACAATTTTTTTTTGTAACGTGTCTCTGTTCATTGATGTGCTGTAGTGGTAACAGAGACAATAAACAATAATAAATTCCACTCTGCTGTGAGAAAACGGAAAATCACGGATCCGGCATCACAGAATCATAATGGTCATAAATCAGGATCTCAACGTTACAGTCTTTACGAAGGCTAAGGCTGAGGGGCTCGTACTAATGAACATACAGATAGTGTCACTTACTGCAGTCCATCTCGTCCCTGTTGTTGCCACAGTCGTTGATGCCGTCACACTTCCACTTGTTGTTCAGGCATTGTCCACGTCCACAGTCGAACGAACCTGTTATTTACAAAACTGTTTTCATAAAGGAATATGACAGTTATGAACCTCTGTGGAAATATGGAAGATATGCTAAAGTATATGGGGTTTTGGTGACAAATGCAAAATACCTCACCTTCCAAACAGGACGGAGATTTGCAAAAGAAAGGGAGACGACTCTGGCATGACACAACCTTCCATCGACCGTTCTTCTGTACAGCAGCACAATCTCCTTCCTTCACACTTGCTGGGGGCTCGTTAACGTCCCAGTAGCCCGTGCAGGAATCTGAGGTCAGGAGAATCACATGAGAATTAAATGTCCCAGGAGCCCTTGTAGGAATCCGAGGTTGGGGGCATCACATGGGCAGGTTTACCACATGTCTCCTACATGACTCTGAAGCCAGGAGAATCACATGAGCAGGTTTACTCCACGTCACGGTAGCTAGAAAAAGTATATATGGATGACAACTTCTTTTATTCTAAAGCACGACGTTTCGATACAGGTTCTTGTATCGTTTTCAAGTGAGAATGGTACAGGGAGAGAACAGGTGATTTATACAGAGCATAGAATGTATAAACAATTAACAACGTGATGATATAACACATGTTATATTTGGGATTATACCTTATTAGTAAAGTACAAATTCTGTTACCTTTTTAGTTGAGCCCCATCCGGGATTCGAACGCACACCCTCACAGCCAGGCACCTAATCGCCAGCACACAAAGTCAGCCGCCTAACCAACTCAGCTATCGCGACTTCCACAAAAATTGAAGTCAGACAACTGGTAGTCTAGACTGCTGGCTTTGTGTACCCCTCTGATAAGTGTTAATTGGCACGGCTCCCACGGCCGAGCGGTATGATGACACAATGCCATTTAAAAAGTGGTCAAATGTATCATATGTTATATTTGGGATTACACTTTCTTAGTAGGAAAGTGTAATTAAGAAACTAAGAAAGTGTAATCCAAAATATAACATATGTTACATTTGACCACTTTTTAAATGGCATTGTGTAATCACAACGTGATGATAGTGAATACAGGATAGCAGAGGACAACGGGGATACACATAAAAGCCGTTCTATGCTCTGTGTATTATTGGCTTCCACCGGCCTCTATGGTTATCCCTATAATCCCCTGTTATCCCTTTTTTTGTTATCATCACATCGTTACTCCGCCTTGATTGTGAATTAGTCTATATATCACCTGTTCTCTCCCTGTACCATTCTCACTTGAAAACGATACGAGAACCTGTATCGAAACGACGTGCTCTAGAATAAAGAAGTTGTCATCCATATATACGTGTTCTGTCTGACTTCCAACTTCTAACAATGCCTCTCAAAGAAGTCACGATAGCTGTTACAGAACAATGGAATCCCATGTCCACATAGTTCCAGTGTCAGTATATAATGGAGTCATTATATTGGTGTTAGCCGATGCAGGGTAACCAAAACACTGTGCCAACATACCAATGAAACACCAGGCAGGATACTCTCTAATGCATTGTTTACTTCATGGTCAAGATTCAACCAATGAACATTGATGAATGATATCTACTCTTGCTGTACCTTACCATTAATCTTTTCTCCAATCCAGAACAAGTTCCATGAAGCCGCCATTTCAGCAAAAGCTTTGTTTTCAACTTCATCTTGTATCTCCAAAGGCATTCCCAATTCTCTGTTATGAAACACAAATGTGAAACTTTAACTGCTGTATCATTCAAACATGTGTATCAACACGTTCTTGTTCCTCATGCAGCACTGGATGGTCTCGGACACCGAACTGACGCAATGTGCCTGGAGTTAGATAACTAAATATTGCACTGATGAGGCTAAAATCCTGGTATAGATCACGGTGTTTGCAAGTTTTAACGCTACAGAGACATTTCACATAGGGTGATATATTCCCCTTGTCTACCTTTCACAGAGATCTTTTGCTTCCTCCCATTCCATCGCTGAGGATACTTTCAGGTAACAGTTGGTTCCATAAAACGTCCAACCTGTAAGACAGAACTATTGATGGTATAATACTTACAGGAACTAGATGGTACAATTTGGAATGACACAATGTTTGGCATACAACCATTTAACAGTGTACTCCTTCTGCTCTGAAGCTCAGAAGAAATATTGCTGCGTCTGAACAGAATTACAATGTTTCTTCAGTTATTTGGAGCAATACATGCTTGTGTTAGTTAGCCCTATACTTAAATATTGGATATAGGGAAGTAAAGGAAACAAACTATCATGCATTTAAGTATTGGATATAGGGAAGTAAAGGAAACAAACTATCATGCATTTAAGTATTGGATAAAGGGAAGTATAGGGAACAAACTATCATGTATTTAAGTATCGGATATAGGGAAGTAAAGGGAACAAACTATCATGTATTTAAGTATCGGATATAGGGAAGTAAAGGAAAGAAACTATCATGTATTTAAGTATTGGATATAGGGAAGTAACGGAAACAAACTATCATGTATTTAAGTATCGGATATAGGGAAGTAAAGGAAACAAACTATCATGTATTTAAGTATCGGATATAGGGAAGTAAAGGAAACAAACTATCATGTATTTAGGAATCGGATATAGGGAAGTATAGGGAACAAACTATCATGCATTTAAGTATTGGATATAGGGAAGTATAGGGAACAAACTATCATGTATTTAAGTATCGGATATAGGGAAGTATAGGGAACAAACTATCATATACTTAAGTATTGGATATAGGGAAGTAAAGGAAAGAAACTATCATGTATTTAAGTATCGGATATAGGGAAGTAACGGAAACAAACTATCATGTATTTAGGAATCGGATATAGGGAAGTATAGGGAACAAACTATCGTGCATTTAAGTATTGGATATAGGGAAGTATAGGGAACAAACTATCATGTATTTAAGTATCGGATATAGGGAAGTATAGGGAACAAACTATCATATACTTAAGTATTGGATATAGGGAAGTAAAGGAAAGAAACTATCATTTATTTAAGTATCGGATATAGGGAAGTAAAGGAAACAAACTATCATGTATTTAGGAATCGGATATAGGGAAGTATAGGGAACAAACTATCATGCATTTAAGTATTGGATATAGGGAAGTATAGGGAACAAACTATCATGTATTTAAGTATCGGATATAGGGAAGTAAAGGAAAGAAACTATCATGTATTTAAGTATCGGAAATAGGGAAGTATAGGGAACAAATTATCATGTATTTAAGTATCGGATATAGGGAAGTATAGGGAACAAACTATCATGTATTTAAGTATTGGATATAGGGAAGTAAAGAAAACAAACTATCATGTATTTAAGTATCGGAAATAGGGAAGTATAGGGAACAAATTATCATGTATTTAAGTATCGGATATAGGGAAGTATAGGGAACAAACTATCATGTATTTAAGTATCGGATATAGGGAAGTAAAGGAAACAAACTATCATGTATTTAGGAATCGGATATAGGGAAGTATAGGGAACAAACTATCATGCATTTAAGTATCGGAAATAGGGAAGTATAGGGAACAAACTATCATGTATTTAAGTATTGGATATAGGGAAGTATAGGGAACAAACTATCATATACTTAAGTATTGGATATAGGGAAGTAAAGGAAACAAACTATCATGTATTTAGGAATCGGATATAGGGAAGTATAGGGAACAAACTATCATATACTTAAGTATTGGATATAGGGAAGTAAAGGAAACAAACTATCATGTATTTAAGTATCGGAAATAGGGAAGTATAGGGAACAAATTATCATGTATTTAAGTATCGGATATAGGGAAGTATAGGGAACAAACTATCATGTATTTAAGTATTGGATATAGGGAAGTAAAGAAAACAAACTATCATGTATTTAAGTATCGGAAATAGGGAAGTATAGGGAACAAATTATCATGTATTTAAGTATCGGATATAGGGAAGTATAGGGAACAAACTATCATGTATTTAAGTATCGGATATAGGGAAGTATAGGAAACAAACTATCATGTACTTAAGTATCGGATCTAGGGAAGTAAAGGAAACGAACTATCATGCATTTAGGAATCGGATATAGGGAAGTATAGGGAACAAACTATCATATACTTAAGCATTGGATATAGTGAAGTAAAGGAAACAAACTATCATATACTTAAGCATTGGATATAGGGAAGTAAAGGAAACAAACTATCAGCTGTGACATATGTTATATTTGGGATTACACTTTCTTTGTAATTGCACATGTGACCACTTTCTGAATGGCATTGTGTGTTTCAAAACTATCAGCTACTTTCACTTCTGTCAGTGTCCACGCTCAGTGAACATTCAGCACAGCAACTATTGTAAATATTAGAAGTCCACGACTTGTCACCAGTGTTGCCGTTAGTACACCGTTCGAGCTGGGTATCTAATAACGGATAATCTTCTGTCGGTGTGTTGCCTTGGTACGACAACTGTGGTAGAATTCTGTTACCCGTTTACATAAGTTTGAGATTTAACATTATTTTCCTCAAATATGTCCAGATATCTCCCTGTTTGCAATTGGTATATCCCCATTTATATCCTGAGCCTGTGAAGGTCCGGGTTAGAATGAACCTTCAGTAACCCATGCTTGTCGTAAGAGGAGACTAACGGGGTCGGGTGGTCGGGCTCACTGGCTTGATCAACACATGTCATCGGTTCCCAATTGCGCAGATCGATGCTCATGCTCTTGACCACTGGGTTGTCTGGTCCAGACTCGATTATTTACAGACGGACGTCATATAGCTGGAATATTGCTGAGTGCGGCGTAAAACTAAACTCACTCACTCACTCACTTATATCCTGGTCTAACCACATGGCCAAGGAACAACGATATAACCATGGTAACAGAGCTATGCTGTATCTCACATCAATACTGAAGTTTCAAAACTTGAACCAGTGTGACAGGTCAACTGAATCACACCAACCCATTATAATAATGAAACACCGTGGTCGTTGCTGGTGTGGGTAATGTATTCTGGACACCTCACATGTAATGTTGCTGCAGTTGTACTAATGTACTTCCTGAAATGTAGTCATGACGAAGTAGTGTGACGTTTGAATAACCATAAACACGCACCTGCCTAATGGAAACATTCCCTCCCCAATATATAGATAGAAGTAGCGTTAGGAACTTGGAGGGCGAGCACAAAAAACACATGAACTTGAGTTTGAACAGAGGTCACATTTCGGAAATACATCATTTGATCTGATTGGAGCAGAGAAAGGAAAGTAGAAGGGATATTAGGCTTGTTTACACCTTGTATCTACTGGCATTTCTACAGAAAGAAAATCTTTGGGAGGATTGGGGCATTGTCCAGGCAGTTGGAGGTAACACACGCATGTATGATATTGGTGTACAAACGAAGGCAGTGTCGTGTATGGATGACCTGATTTACCAGGCAGTTGGAGGTAACACATGCATGTATGACATTGGTGTACAAGCAGAAGGCAGTGTCGTGTATGGATGACCTGGTATTCTTTTCAGATATTTCCATTTCCTGAAATCCTTCGTGCATTTATTTCAGGTGTGTCCTGTGTCCTTCATTCAAGTCCTTCTTTCACCCTCCTTTTCCTCTTTTCCGTTTCCTGGGCTCCACCCATTTTAGGGGTACTAGTCCCTGTCTCTCGTGTGTTATGTCATGGGCTGTCCACCCCTTCATTTGTGTGTCCATTCCATTCCTTCCTTCTGTCCTTTGTGTTCTCCATCCATCCGTTACTGTTTCCGTGGGGTCTTGTCGATGTGCCTGCAAATCCTTTCTTCCCATTTATGTCCGTCCTTTCCAAATATTCATTGTCATTCATTCGGTGTGTCGATTTTCTATTTTTATCTGCATTTATTGCGTCCTGTCCATTCCTTCCATATTCCTGAACCACCAGTCAGTGATTCTATTTTCCACTTCCGTGCCTTTCCACCACTGTGCTGTGTGTGTCATGGTGTGCGTTCTGGGGTCGGCTCCGTTCTCCACCATTTTCTTTCTTCGGTCTCCTGTTTCCACGCTCCGGTCATTCCGGCATGAACCAGTCTTCCTCCTTCATTATGGTCTCTTCCGTCTCCATTCCACCATCCATCCATTCCTCCATCTTTCCTGTCCATTCCTCTGTTCCTTTCCTGTGTCCTTCTGTCCTTCCGTCGTCTTCTCCGTTGTGTCGTGCCTGTGGTCGTCTGCTGTCGTGTGTCCGGTCGTCTTCTCCGTTTGTCTTGTCTGTCTGCTGTCCGTTGTCGTTGTCGTTGTCGTTGTGTGTCTTCTCGTCTTCCGTCGTTGTCGTCTGTGTGTCGTGCTTCGTCTTCGTCGTTGTTCGTCTTCGTCTTGTGCGTGGCCGTCTGTGGCCGTTTTTCGTCGTCTTCCTCGTCTGCGTTTGTTGTCCTCGTCGTTCTCGTCCGCCGTTCTCGTCTGTCGTCGGTGTCCGTCGGATCCCGCTGGATCGTTCTCCAAGATGCAAAATCATATGGACGTCGATCTGCCTGATGCGT